>NW_005871684.1:252659-297366 GCF_000147115.1 Myotis lucifugus | reverse complement strand
ACGCTTAATCGTAATATATGCTGGTCTGCCTCGACTGCTCTACTAGGCGCGTTTACAAATTCGTTAACCGTCTTCTACTTCTTGTTTCCTAAATCCACTCCCGTCTCCAAACTGATCCTTGGAGGCTTCTTTATTTCACCGTTTTCTGGCTTTTTTAGTTCTTTTTTATTTACTCTGATTTAACTTTTTTTCCGCTGCGGTTGAGTGCGGGCTCATCGCTCTAGGCTCACCGGTGGGCTCAGTTCATATGGCACAGGGCTGTTGCACACGTTCCATCATTTAACTGGGCACGGAAGGGGCCTCGCGAGAAGGGGACCTTGGGTTCCGCAGCTCCTAGGCCGGGGCGGCGCGGCGTTCAGGGGCGTCCGGAGGGGCGAGCGGCGAGGGGGCAGAAGGGAAACCGCGCGGGCAGGCAGCCTCCCAGCCAGAGACCGGAACCGGAAATGGCTCCAGGCGGCGCCCGAGCGCTGAGCCCCGGGCCTCTGGGGGCGGCGGGGCTCCCCGCGGAAGGGACGGGTGCGTGCGGGGGCCGGTGACACGCACAAGGCGCCCGGTTCCGGTCGTGGAGGACGGATGAAAACCTCCCACGACGGACCTCACTCACCGCACAGGGACTTCCGCTCTGGAAACGCACCACTCCGCGCCCACCGGATGTGACGAAAGGGGGCGTGGCCTCTGCCAGGAAGAGGTGTGCCGAAGGGGGCGTGTCCGGGGGCGGGGCCTGAGCCGCCCGCCCCGCCCCGCCCCGGGCCGTTTCCCGGGGCCCTTCTTGCCCGGCGCTGTGCGGGCCGCGCGCGTGGGTACCCAGTGGGCGTCTCCGTGGCCCCGGCACCAGGGCTGCTTCCCCCGACGTGGCTTTCAGTGTTGGCGGCTCCCAGTCGCGGTGGGGCTGTGAGGCCGGCCATGCTGAGTGCTGGGGGGCTGAACAGAGTTTAAGTGAAAGTCTGTTTTTCCTCGCTGAGGACACGTGACCTGCCAGAGTCGGGGGCGGGGCCTCCGGGCCGTGGGCGGTGGGGGGACCCGCGCTCCCGCTCCCGCGCGAGAAGGGGCCTGGGAACCGGGTGCTGACCGCGTGGCCTGCACCCACGCAGGAGGCGGGAAGGCTGAGAAAGGCAGACGGAGCCCGTCTCCGCTTCATTTCTTGTTGCGCGACTATTGCCGTGGTTCTCAACCTTCTGGCCCTTTAAATACAGTTCCTCATGTTGTGACCCAACCATAAAATTATTTCCGTTGCTACTTCACAACGGTAATGTTGCTACTGTTATGTGTCGTCATGTAAATATCTGATATGCAAGGTGGTCTCAGGCGACCCCTGTGAAAGGGTCGTTCCACCGCCAAAGGGGTCGCGACCCACAGGTTGAGAACCGCTGATTAGATGACTTGTAAGTTCAAGGCCTTTGGGGTGAATCCACACGCCCGGATGGCGCCCCATTAGCTGATGAAGTCATTAATGACTGACTATACCATAACTGCATCATTTTCTTTATTCGCAGAGCCAACAGAAAGCGATATATTTACAGGAATCTTCAACGCCGCGTCCGGAAGCACAGTAGGGCTTTATTCACGAGTGGGGCTGTGGCCATCATAGGCGCAGGGACCACTGCCAAGGGGAGGAGAGTGGGCTCAGCTCCCAATGCGGGGTGGGGTGTATGTGGGAATTTATAGCCAAGAGCACAGCCGGGGTCGTGGGTAGAGAAGAGGAAATGATGCCAAGGGAATTAGCTAGTTGTTAATAACAGACAAGGAGCAAAGGGCAGGCCAGACATCTAGGCATGTTCCCTGCAAAGCACTGGGGGAGGGGGCTGGACAAAGGGAAGAGAGACGCAGACCCAGCAAGTTTGGGACGAGGGGGGAAGGTACGTGCCACCTGGGGACTCACAGAGGCCAGAAGGCACGTGGTAACTGCAAGCCTGAGGCGGTTTGGGGACATAGAATCCTCTAAACCAGTGGTTCTCAACCTGTGGGTCGCGACCCCTTTGGCGGTCGAACGACCCTTTCACAGGGGTCGCCTCAGACCATTGGAAAACACATATGTAAGTACATATTGTTTTTGTGATTAATCACTATGCTTTACTTATGTTCAATGTGTAACAATGAAATTGGGGGGTCACCACAACATGAGGAAGGTTGAGAACCACTGCCAGAGAAATCCCTTCTCTGGGCACATTGTGATTCACTCCCAGCTCGCGAGGCTGTCTTGCTCCTGCTCCCCTGTATTTGCCCACATTTTTCACGGCCCCACAGGCACTGGCCTGATGGCTGCAGCTACGCTGGTGCTGGGCTGGACTGGACCCGCTCCAACATGGAAAGGAAACGCTGGCCACCGGCTCTGCTTCTCGCTGTACGGAAACCCCAGCTACACTTCCCCTAGGACTGGACCAGGGGAATGGGACTTAGGAAACCCTGCGGTGTAATCCCATGGAAATAAAGATTTCCACCATACTCCCTCCTCCCACGGGGGGCTCCCTAAATGCTTACTCCTGTGGTACCCCGCAGACCCCACTCCCACTCGCAATGGGGAACGAGGAGCCATGCTTTTCTCGGGTAACAGAACCGTCAGGGGGCAGGAGGATTTGGCTCAGCTTTCCTCAACAGGTTTCTCGTTGAAGACAGTCCCAGGTGATCAGATGATGGGGCAGTGACGTAGGCTGAGGAATGCGGTCAGATCCCCAGGGTGAGCCGATGCCAAGGATGGGAGATTCTGGTAACGTGACTTAGCAGGGTTCTTGCTAGAGCTGGATTGTACCAGGAAGCACAAGATGGGCCCAGGGAAAGGTTCAGCAGCCCGATTAAACAGTTATTGCCATGAGTTCATATCGCTTTATTTCCTTTGCAAATTTGAAGTTCATGCTGATGTACTGTTTTAGGTTTAACATGGCTGCAAAACTTGTGAATTTTCAGGTTTTATTTATAATATGTACATTTAAGGGTACAGTTTTTAATTAATGAAAGAATAATACCTAAAAAATTAAGTTAAGGGTGCACTTTTAAAAAATAAGTTTTGGTATGCAGTTTTTTTTTTAATTCAGTTCAAATTATTTTCTGATTTATTTTGGGGGTTGTTTAGAAGGGTATGTGATAACTTCAAAATATAATGTCTTTCTAGTTACCCTAGGTTAACGGCAATGAGAGCAAGAAGCATACTTTATATAGTTTCAATCCGGTAAAGCTTGTTGAACCCTGTTTTATAGCAAGAGGGTCACTTAAAATGTTACAAGTGTGCTTCTCTGCTGCCATCTAGTGTCCATCTTGGGAATAACACCTGGGAGCTGGTGAGCAGGAAAATCTGTTTGGTATATAGTGGATTATCTAAATGAATGTTGAATCCAGTGTTATTTAAACGTGTATTTCATAGCTTTTAAACAGAAGGACTTCTTAGTTTCCTTTTGCCACTGACTTCTAGATTAACTGCCTGGAGTGCCGGCAACATACTTGATATAATTTCAGTTTTTTGAAGTTGGTTGAAACTTGCTTAACGATACAATGTGGTTACTTCAAAAAAGATACTAAGGGTGCTTCTCTGCTGCCATCTCCTGTGCATCTTGGCGGTAACACTTCTGTGCACGTCAGCCGGCAACGGTGTTGGGTGCAGTGGGTCATCTACGCACCACTGTCTCAGGAAGACCTCTCCCCTCACGCACAAGAGTTAGAGGTGATAGGACACGACACACAGATCTCCCAAGGAGAGACGTTTGCTCACATCCCCTGACACACAGCTGATGTGACAGGACACCCCAGTCTCCCACACGTGACTCTCTCCACAAGAACAGGAACTCAGAGCTGGTGTCACAGGACCTTCTACTCTCTCAGGGTGGACCCCCCCCCCCCCACAGTCACAGGACCCAGAGATGATGTCAGAGGACCCCACAGGCTCTCCGTCGTGTCCACATGCCACAGTCAGTGGACCCAGGGCTGACATGAAGGGACCCCCTACTCTGTTAGGTCAGACCTTTCCTCACAGGCACAGGGCTCAGATCAGAAAAGACAGGACTTTCAACCCTCTCAGGTGAGACCCCTCCCTACACTCAGAGCACCCAGAGCTGATGGGACAGGACACTGTCTCAGACTGGAACCCCACACCATCAGATGCACACTGCAAGCAAATGCTCTTCTGTGCCGCCATCTAGTGTACATCCTGGGAATAGCAACTATTGCCCAAGCCTGGGCTCTCAATCATTTTGCGAGGACCCAGTTAATGCCCATCAACATAATTTTCACAAGAATAATCAAAATGATCATATTTTCAATACTCTGCTCTTACTTTTCCAAATACATGCAACATAATATATATTTTAAAATATTTGAACAATCCATTATGGGTGAATAGTGTCCATTAATTTCTACACCATATTCTGAGTGCTGGAGACAGAGTTGCCAAACGATACGAAGTTGTGGTCAAGATGACATTCTAGTGTGGAGATGAAAAAAATGTAAAAATAACAAACATCTTCCTTCTAAGCAGTTATGAGAGTATCAGGCAGTGCCTGGAGTAGAATAGTGGCAGCTGTTCTATGTACTTATTCAATGTGTGAAGGAATGGACACTACAGACATAAATACACTCACACACATATACATACAAGTTTTAAGACACACCCACAGAGACCAGGTGACTGATGTTCTCCAGCACCACATCTCTCAGCAGTGCCCTCTATTCCTGGGTGATGTCAACAGCTATATCCTTGAAGGTCACTGGTTCCTGAAACATCATGGACATTTCAGGTTAAATGGAGCACTTCTTGCCAGTGTGCGGAGGAGGAGGTTTGGGATGACAGCACTGAGGGATGATGGGGAGCTGGGTGTGTAGAAAGATGAGCTGTGTAGTTCGATTCAGATACTGAGCCAAGTACCCCTTCGGCCATTAGAACAGACAGCTGGGCTGTCTTTGTGGTTGCCACGATGGCACAAGCAACCGTGGCTAGTAGGCCGTCACCCCATGTGGGGACAGGAAATGTCAGCTCCACCTAGGGGTGGACCCACCTACCTAGCCTAAAAGATTAGGCTAGATGAGCGTATGCAGAGGTATCCTCAGACACTTCATGTGCAGGTGAAAGTGACAGATGAGCTGATATGACCCAAGGCCCTCCCCTCTGCCAAGAGGAAGCACAGGGAGTATAGACCCAGCATGGTCTGTTACTAGGAGGGCCCTGGGCAGCCCCCTATCCCCTCTGGAAGCAGGTATAACTATAAGCTATAGTTGCACCCCTTGATCCAGCCCTGGCAATGCCACCAATGCCCTACAAGAAAGAGACAGTGAAGTACAGGCCATACAAGCCCTTCCCATGACCCCCCCTGATCCTGGTGGGATGGACCGTCAGGGACATGGCATTGGGCATTCTTAAGTTTTACTATTAGGGCCGGAGTACTGGTACAATGTAGTACTAACATACTACAACTGGTATTGTTAGAGAAGCCCTGGGTTCAAGGAGCTGGCAAATAGGCCGTGGTATCCCTAGAAACCACCGGTATAAGGGGTGGAGTGTGGGGTCCAGTCCAGAGTACACTGGATGTTCGAGGCCAATTTGAGTGTGGGAACCCTCATCAGAGTACGCCGGATGTAAAAGGCCAATTTACCATACGCAGGTGCAAGAGCAAGGACACAGCGATGTGCCCTGCGCAGGCGTACCTTTGTATAACCCAAATATTGGCAAGAAGTCTCTTTTGTATGAGTTAGTATAAAAATGCGTTACTGAGTGGCAGAGTAAGTGGATGCTGCATGGACACACTCCCCGGAACAAACTAGAATTACAACTCAAATACAGAAAAACTTTCTGAATAATCAAGGGAAGACTCACTGGAGAAAACCCTGATACCCGAGGACTGAAAGTGGAGACGGCATAGAGAGTGGTCAGAGGGGCGGAGGTGTGAAAGGGCTGGCCCAGGTGCCCACAGACAGGAACTAAAGTCCTGGAGACAGAGCTCAGCTGTGGGGGGTTGCGACTGAGAGCTCTGGAGTCTAACCCCCAATCTGGGGCCCCCAGCAGAGAGCACAGAACTGACAAAGGTGCACAAGTAGCATCTGGCTGTGAAGAGAAGTGGGGTAGCTGTCTGCCAGGGAGCTAGCGATGGCTGGAAATCCAGGCACCCTCTTAAAGGCTCAACACACACAATTCCCAGTGGAGCCACCCACCTTGTGATCTGGCAGAGTGAACTAGAGCTGTGTGACCAGAATCCAGGACTGGGGACTCGGGGTTTAGACACCCCAAGTTTCCAAGCAGGAGAGGACATCTTTCCCACACAGACATTTGCTATACAGGAGGCCTGTGGGGGGAGTGGCGAGGGGGCACACAGCTGACCCACCCTATTGGAAAACACCTTGCCTGGAGGCCACTTAACACATTGCACAGCAGTAGTTTTATTGCTAGCTTTACTCAGTGGCCAGATAAGTTTCTATTGAACAAGTACAAAAAACATTTTACAAAGTATCACACGTTAAAAAGATATTAGCTTGTAAGAACATGTAATAAATAACTTCAAAATGCAATGAATATTTAAGGCGTGCCTTTAACATTTATGTAAAACACTGCGCAATATGAAAACATGAGAATGCTCATGATCCGCCCACAATGTGTTAAGATAAAATAACCACTAACCTCCAGGCAGAAGCAATTGCCCCACCCAATTAAAAAAACAACAACAACTCTCACCACACCTGAGAATGATTGCCTGAGGGCAATTCAAGTCAGAATCCTATCAGTCTATAGGCAGAAGCATCTCTGGAGGATTTGGGTCTCTACCTGATCTAATTAGTCAGAAACAGCGTTTGATATTCTCCTGCACTAGAGGTTGAGAGGCATAGCAGATCTACCTAATACAGACTCACAAAGCCCAACAGGAAGCCAACATGAGGAGACAGAGAAACAACCCCCAAAATGAAAGAACAAGAGAATTCTTCAGAAGAAGAGATAAATGAAGCAAAGATCAGAAATTTATCTGAAACAGAGTTCATAGTAATGATGGCAAAGATGCTCAACAGAATGAGAAAAGATATAATAACTATGAAAACAGAAGTAAAGAATGGCATCACACAAGTAAAGAACATATTGGAAGGAATACACAACAGATTAGGGGAAGCTGAGGATTGAATCAGTGAGTTAGAAGACAGGGTTGAAAAAACTCACTCACAGAACAAAAAAGAAAAAAAACAATTAAAAAAACAAGAAGACAGCTCAAGAGAGCTGTGGGACAACATGAAATGTAACAATATTAGAATAGCAGGTGTGCCAGAAGAGGCAGAAAGGGAGAAAGGAATAGAGAAGGTATTTGAAGAAATAATGGTAGAAAACTTCCCTAACCTGGTAAAGGAAAAAGTCACACAAGTTCAGGAGGCACAAAGAACCCCCAGCAAGAAGAACCCAAATAAGTCCACACCCAGACACATCATAATTAAAATGCCAAAAATTATAGACAAAGAGAGAATCTTAAAGGCAGCAAGAGAAAAGCAAACTGTTACTTACAAAGGAGATCCCATAGGAGTGATACCTGATTTCTCATCAGAAACTCTACAGGCCAGACAGGAATGGCATGAAGTACTCAAGTAATGGAAAACAAGGATCTGACACCAAGATTACTATATCCAGCAAGGCTATCATTCAAAATAGACGATAAAATAGAGCTTCCCAGACCCCCCAAAAAAGGCTAAAGGAGTTCATCACCACCAAGCCAGCATTACAAGAAATGTTTAAGGGACTGCTGTAATGAGAAGAAGAAACAGAGAGAGAAAACTAGGCATACATAATTAAAATGACAATAAATAAGTATCTATCAATAATAACCTTACATATTAAATGGAGTAAGTGCTTTAATCAAAAGGCATAGGGTAGCTGAGTGGAAAAAGAAACATGATCCAACTATATTCTGTCTACAAGAGAACTACCTTAGAACAAAGGACACGCACAGGATGAGAGTGAAGGGATGGAAAAAAAATTTCCATGCAAATAGAAAAGAAAAAAAAGCTGGAGTAGCAATACTCATATCTGACAAAATAGACAAAATGAAGGCCATCACAAGAGACAACAAAGGTCACTACATAATACTAAAGGGATTGACCCAACAAGAGGATTTAACTTTGGTAAACATATATGCATCCAATATAGGAGCACCTAAAATACAAAAAAAAAAAAAACTTCTAGAGGACACATGTGGAATCTAAGTAACAAAATAAACTGGAAAATGGAGTGGACTCAGACACGGAAGCATGGAAAGAGTGCGGAATCTCAGCGGGAAGGTGGGGGACGATGGGTGGGAGGTAATCAGCCAAAGACCTTGTATGCATAACCCATGGACACAGATAATAGGTTGCTGAAGGCCTGGGGCAGGCTGGAGGGGGCCAGTGGGGGAAACTGTGTTACTGACCAGCTGGTGTCTGGCTACTTGGCTGGGCTGCTTTGTTATTAGTGGCTACTTGGTCTACACCTATGACTTCTCATGTCTTCTCCGTCTAATACCTGGCGTCCATGATGGTCCAGGTCCTGGCAGGGGAACTGAGACCCCCACAACAGCACAGACCTAGGATCTTGGGGTAAGCAGTTAAAATTGCAAATAGATTCAACACAAAGATGGAAAAGAACCACAAACAGTCAAATATCGGAAATGTGGGGGTGAATGAATATTGACCCAGTAAAACTTGGAGATCATGAGAAGCTGCTTTGATATGACACATAATGTTAAGGGACTGTGGCCAGCTCACATCCTAGTGTTTGGAGAACTCACCAGAGGGAAACTGGAGGAGACGGTGGAGCCAAATGGATGCTGAGGCCAGTTCCACAAAGCAGCCAATCCTCTTCCTCCAATGTCCAGAAACCTTCAGTTCCCTCTACTGGGTGGAAATGTATCCCTTTGCTCGGTGTCTGAGTCCCCTTTATCCTGGGAAGACCATAAATCAAACACCCCGATCTCTGAGAAACTAACTATCCTATGAACCCCTTCAGGCCCTTCACCACACCCTGTTCAATTTCATTGGATTTTCCAGACTCAGTTATAACTCTCCGGGAACAGAGAATGTCTTGGAACTCAAGCAGGGCATCAGACACAACGGATGCTACCAGTCTGGGGACTTCAGGATAAAAGAAAAGATGGAGAAACCCGAGATACCAATAAAGAGGGATGAAACCCAATCTCAATGTGGCACTTTTCAGAATATTACTCATATCAAACTAAACTGTAAACCAGAACTTTAATATAACATTTCATAAACAAAAGGTGCAAAGTTACAAGGAGCGTCCCCGTTCTGATTTCTACTGAAATAACCCAGCACAGTGACACAGTCTCACCTCAGGGCCATAGGCACTGCTTCAAATCTACAGACCACGCAGGTGGCCCTGCCCCTGGATCCCCAAGGCAAACAGGGGCACATCTGATAGAGCTTCATTACAGAACTTCCTATTTATTTCCATTAGACTTTAAGGCCACTATGGCAACTAAATTTCCTATACAATGGATTAAAATTTGCAAAAATATCTACTTCCCTTACCTGTTCTATAAGTACCAAGTACAGTTTACTATAAAACTTTCATTTGACATATCATACCTCCCCAAATTAAAAGTGAAGTAACTGGGACTCTGTGTCCAGTAAGACCGTACATATAAATGGAGCAAGCCTTACTGGGCTTCCCACCACCTGAACACACAGCTCAGCAGGGGGGCTCTGGTCCACCAGAAACAGGCGCACCCGGTGGTGTCCCCTCCCCAGCTCCACAGTCACAGCCAGGAGGCCTGGGGCCAAGGAACGAGTCTTGGCTGACACGGGGCATCTCAATGGCCGTCGCTCTCTCCAGAGGAAGAGGAAAGCTGAAATTTCTCTTGGAGGACACTCCAGGGGCCCTGTGATGGAGTCCCTCTGACTTGTCTGAGGTGAGGAGGGCTCTGATGGGAGGCGCTGAGGATGTCATTTCAGGTTCCCTGACAGGTGACCAGTGGTGACATCAGGGTCTCGCACACACATTCTCTTGTTTGCGGTGTCTGGCATTGGCCCCTGTGGACGCTGAAGGAGACACCACACAGAGGTTTCACATTAGAATTTTCTCATCATCAAGTATAAGTAAAATTAAACACAGATAAAAAAAGATCTGAATACGAGCTATGGACAGTGAAAGATACACCAGCCATCAGTGAGCAGATTGAGGAGGCCCTGGAGTTCATTATGAATGAAGTTACCAAGCGCCCTTGACACATTATGTAACATCAGATAAGAAAACACAAAGGTGCCCTGGCTGGTTTGGCTCAGTGGATAGAGCGTCGGCCTGCGGACTGAAGGGTCCCAGGTTCGATTCCGGTCAAGGGCATGTACCTTGGTTGCGGGCACATCCCCAGTGGGGAGTGTGCAGGAGGCAGCTGATCGATGTTTCTCTCTCATCGATGTTTCTAACTATCTATCCCTCTCCCCTCCTCTCTGTAAAAAAATCAATAAAATATATTTAAAAAAAAAAAAGAAAACACAAAGGTTCTCACAACTGTCTCCTCTTAGTGAATTGGAACAAGACCTTTCTAAGCTTCCTCTAGGGCAGCGGTTCTCAACCTGTGGGTCGCGACCCCTTAGGTGGTCGAACAACCCTTTCACAGGGGTCACCTAAGACCACCCTGCATATCAGATATTTACATTACAATTCATAACAGTAGCAACATTACAGTTGTGAAGTAGCAACGAAAGTAATTTTATGGTTGGGTCACAACATGAGGAGCTGTATTTAAAGGGCCAGAAGGTTGAGAACCACTGCTCTAGGGACTGGACACACATCATGGTGTTGTGAAGGGAGTTTGGGGACTAATGAGTTTGGGTGGGCATTACCGAAGTAGGGATCCCGATTTCAAGATGCCTGCTTGCCCAGAAGGGATTGTACCTTT
The DNA here is from genome assembly GCF_000147115.1 of Myotis lucifugus. Taxonomy (NCBI): domain Eukaryota; kingdom Metazoa; phylum Chordata; class Mammalia; order Chiroptera; family Vespertilionidae; genus Myotis; species Myotis lucifugus. The sequence goes on along the minus strand of NW_005871684.1, from coordinate 286,525 downwards.
CTGGAAGCATCTAATGAGATCCCGCCCTTGCCCTCCTCCAGCACAGAATGTGGGGGGCAAGAGTCAGTTTACAGTTTTAGTTACTCTTAAAACAAGTTTATTGGTGGATTATTTTTTATTACTTATGTTATTATTTTCCAAAGGAAAATTGCAAACCTACTTTTGCCTCACCCTGTGTTTTTGGTGCTCATGCAAGTGTGGGGAGCCTCTATAGGGTTAAGCCTCGGACTGACCTGTTGGCAAAGTCACAAACAAGTCCCAGCTTAGAGGGCACAGTCCTCTTAAGCATAATTAGGCTTGACCTTGTGATGCTCCCTAGATCTTACCTGGGAAGCTAATGGGCTGAGGGAAGTGCAGCAAGAACAAGAACAAAAACAAGTGAAACTCACAAGAACAGTGTAACTTTGGTAACCACTACCTGTTTACCTCTGACTATAAAATAAAGGCTCAGTTTGCCTCCGGATCTTTTCTCTGTGGCCTCAGCCAGGCACAGGAAGATCCACGGAGACTAAAGAGAGCTAGAGAGTTCTGAACGCTGTCTCCGACTCTGTCCACACCTTTGGGAACCCCTGCACCCCCGGGGCTGGACCCCAGCATGCAAGTAGAAAGCAAAATCAGACACCACGAAAAAATGTGAGGAGACTGCACTGGAGAAACCTCCTGGGTCCCATGGGATTTCCACCGTTCTCTCAGAAGACAAGGAGGGAAGTTCGGTGATGAAGTTCAAAGCCCAGCAACTAGGGACACCCACCTTCACAGAGTCACAGGGCTCTGTCTCTTTCTTCCAGATTTGCTCCTGGCGACATCCCCTCCCCAGTTCCACCACTGGGTGGATCAGGGGTGAAGATTTCTGGGGAACTCTCTGGATCAGAGCCTGTCTCTGTTCTTCATGCCTGCCAGTCAGAACATGGTACGTGAGTCCCTCCATTTCCTGTCCCCAATGAGACCAGCCTTCCCATGGCCCAGACCCTTTCCCTGTGTCTGTGTGATGCAGGGAGCGAGACCCCGTGCCTTCACTAGACTTGCCCTTGATCATCTTAGATCCTCCCCCTTCCTGGGAGCACTCCAGGATTTTTCACAAAGGATTTTCCTTTCTCTCCATTGTCTCTCTGCCTGTCCTTGGCAGAGATCCAACATGTCTCACCCCACCCCCACCACCATTCACCCTCTGTGTGATTCTCAGGAAGGGAGTGAAACCTGGAGCCTGACCCCCTGGAGGAAGGACACCAACAGCTTTCTCACTCTCTCCATGTCCGTCTTTGCCTGGAGATGGCAATGCAGACTGTGTAGAGGTAAGAGACACACAGGCTCCCTAGATTTCCCCCAGAGTTTGGCTCCACTGTCCCACCATACTCACCGAGTCTGCTCAATCTCCCTAGCAGCCTCGTTAAAGGGCCCTAGGTTCTGCAGGTCCCAGGGAGTCCGTGGTTTCGGGTTCTCCATCTTATGGGGGCGCAGGGTCAGGGGGCCAGGGTTGCATTCCATTGCTTCATGGGACATCTGAGGCTGCTTGCCTTGTGTCCAAAAGCCCAATATTCCTGGCATTTCACCTGGGTGGGGGGGAGAGAAGGTCTGCCAGTCAGCCCAAAGCACAGGCATATTTCACAGGTAAATAGGAGGACAGATATGGAGGTTATAGAGAGGGACATGAGCATAGGACTCAATGAGGTGCTGGTTATTGAGGATATTATGGTGCTTTCCGAAGCCCATCTTAGTTAGGATGGAGTGTGGGAGAAATGTCTGGAGGTCTAAGCATGACTACATAGAAATGGAAAGATATGGGCACAAAACAGGAAGTGTGATCCTAGGAATAGGACACTAACTAGGAAGTGAGGTGGTTTCTCTGAGTCCCAAAGGACCAGTCAGCCTGGTGAGGATGTCCCAGGGCAAGGGACCCTTGCATGGGAAAGGACACCCCATTTACGGACACAGAACCTGCCTTGTCCAAACCCTGTCTCTGTCATCCATGCCCCTCCCTCAGGTTCCCCACAGAGCCAAGCCCCTACTCACCCTGGGATGCCCCTCTTCTGGTGAGGGAGCCTTGAGTGCTACTGGGGCCCTCTGTGGTTTCTTCCATTTCTGGGCCACTACGGGTCTGCAGGGCCAACGCTCTGGGTACGGACCAGCCATCTGCCATACCGCCTACGAGCTTCACGTCTTTCACTCTTTCACTCTTGGCTGTGGCCTTGTGAATCTCCTGAGGAAAAAGGAAAGAGAAAGTTTTCCAAATCACACACAGAGCAAGCCCCTCCGGCACCATCTGCTTCCAATCCACTGAAGAGACCCCATGAGCTCAGGAAGAACATCTGTCTCCCCTGTGATCCCTCCTTCTGAGTCCTTTGTCCATCCTCTCATGACTGCCTCCACCTGGGCCAGGACTCCAAGACAACACAGCTGAGACTCACCTGGTGAGTTGGATGTGCCTGCATCACGGAGGGATTTAAAAGAGGAGACTGTGATTAGTTCTACCCTGTGTGTCCTAGTAGGACAGAGAAAGACAGTATTTCCTGGGACTTACACCATCATCAATGCATTGACTATTGGGGTTCACATATTAGCACAGCAAAGTAAAACATCCTCCCCTCTGGGAATTTGAAGTTCCCGTTGGACAGTAAAGGAGGCCACTTACAAATACAAATTCACCCAGATGAAAATACGTTCTCTGCCAGTCTAGAAGCTTTGCAGCCTCGAGTCTGGATGGTTTTCTTTTGTTTTACTTCTATCCTCAGCGTCCTATCCTTAATTAGTTTCTAAGAAATGTGAAATGAATGTTAGAAATTAGGACTGAGTAAAATCAATTATTTAGCTTTAAGTGCCCACAGCTCTATCTACCAAGTTTCCACATGTGCTCACACCGACGTTCACACAAATTGCAATGCTGGGATCCATTCCCTTAGAAATTTACTCTTGGGGTAACAATGAGCATTGAGAACGTGTAGTTTGTTGATCTGCTCAGATATCTTATGAAAATGAAAGAATCCTTACCCCACTGCCTAAAACAGCCGTGGGCAAACTACGGCCCGCGGGCCGGATCCGGCCCGTTTGAAATGAATAAAACTAAAAAAAAAAAAAAGACCGTACCCTTTTATGTAATGATGTTTACTTTGAATTTATATTAGTTCACACAAACACTCCATCCATGCTTTTGTTCCGGCCCTCCGGTCCAGTTTAAGAACCCATTGTGGCCCTCGAGTCAAAAAGTTTGCCCACCCCTGGCCTAAAGCCACATCTCTCCCTCGTTTTCCTAGTGTCCCGATTCTCTAAGGACTTGATTGAAAGGAAACCTGCCCAGTTGGTGTTGCTCAGTGTTTAAGTGTGGACCCATTAATCATGAGCTCACGGGTTCAATTCTTGGTTAGCGCACATGCCCCGGTTTCCAACTTGATCCCTAGCTCAAAGCGTGCATGAGGCAGCCAACCAATGTTTCTCTCTCATTGTTTCTATCTCAGTCCCTCTCCTTTCTTCTCTCTCAAAATCAACAAATACAAATTTAAAAAAAGAAAGGAAACCCACCTGAAATCGGCCTGTGCTCCCCCGGTTGTGGGCAGGTCCTCAGGAAGACCTGTGCTGGACCAGCCCCACTGGCTGCCTTGCAGCTCCGAAGCTGCCTGAGGAAGGGTCACGGGGAGCGCTTGCAGTGCTGGTGGACTATATGCTGGGTCAAGGCCACGTGCCATGTGGGCGGTGACCATTAAATTAGCATAATCCCCCAGAAGGAAGCGGGGCTTGAAGGGAAGTTCTGTTGTGGGTCCTTGAGGGTTTCCAGGCCTTTTCACTTTGTGTGGACCCACGTGCTCACTATTAGGAAGACCTTCTTCCCTAAGAAAAACGAACGTTTGTGGGGGCACCTGCTGCTTCCTTCAACACTTTTCCTTGTTTAATGTGATGGCATGCATGGGAGAGAAATCATCTCAGAATGCACAGAGCTCTGGTATGCAGCCCAGCCACAGTGTGTGCAACCAACGGCATGGTCGGCCTCCTGAGCTCTTCAGGTTTCCACCTGAAGCTCCGATTCTAGGAACATGCTCTCTCCTTCCTAGCCTGGCTGCCCACCGCCTTCCGCCATTGTCTCCTCTGTGTCTGAGAAGCGGACCCTTGGAAATTCACTGGAACGGAGCCCCAAGTTGGTCTTGTGCGACTCGCTCATTTTATACTTTGCCTCGACTCAGGTCACTTTCCAGAGGCATTCCATGTGGGCACACCGACGTCTCTGTCGCCACAGGTCACAGACTTTTCCTGGGGTGGATGTACAGGAACTGGCACTTTCCAGAGGCATTCCATGTCAGCACATGTGATACCTGATACTTTCTTCAGTTACTCGTCCACTGGCATCTGGCCATGGAGAGAGTGAGGCACAGGCCTCGGTTTTTACTAAGAGACGTTGAAGAAGAGAAACGCAAATAATCCCTTTTGAGCCTTTTTACTTCAAAGCAGGTCACCCAGCCCAGCCCAGCTGGCACCAGCTCGGTGGGGCATGTCTGATTTTGAACTGTGAGCACTCTGGGTAGTTTCCCATCTTATAATTTGCATATGTTTGACCCCCCACTGGCCTTCCCATTTGTCTTTCCTCTATTATGGATGAATGTGCCCCCCTGGTGACCCTGGTCAGGCCCTGGAACCCTGGCTCCTCCCCTTAGGTCCCTACACCCTGGGCTCATCCTGGTCAATGAGTCTCCCAGGGGCTGCCTATCCCTGCTTGTCCTGCCTCTGACCTTAACTCACCTTGACCCACTTTCCCGCTGGACAAGGTGGAACCACCCACCTTCAGAATCACTAACCCAAGTCAGATTGAACAGTGTCCTGTCTGAAAAATAAGTCCCTTTTACCATGGCAATTATATGAAAATGCCACATTCATCTAATTCTTATAATTAATTAATTATTCAATTTGTTTCTCATGTCTGCAGATGGAATCTATCAGAATTTTGAAATTTATCAAAAGTGTTTTCATGTGAAAAATTTTCCCAACTCTAAATGTGTTAACTACCACTTATTTAATGTCACTTATTTCATTTCGGGGTGTTTTACATTTTTTAATAAAGAACTTTACAAATTGTTTTCAAATTGGACTTTAAAAAAATTGTGCTGTGTATTGCCAGTTATCATTATTCTAAATCATCTCATATAGTAGTTGAGTTTCATGGTATACAATGTGAGGTTGGGTGGGCTCCCTACAAAACAGCCAGGTCTCCTGAGCCACACCTAGTCCTCCCCTGGACCCTGAAGTCTGACCTGCACATCATGTGTCCAGCAGGACATCACACTGATGGACCAGAGGCTCTGCCATCAATCCTCCTGGGAGCCTCAGGGCCCTCTGGGTTCCCATGTCTCAGCCCATTGATGTTGGCAGTGGCTTCTTCTGTGCTCCTGGGCCAGCGGAGGCGGGGGGGGGACTGAGTGGGCACCAGCGGATCTGGCTTGCTTTGGTGGAGATGGAAATGTCTGAGTGTTTTCAGGGAGACGGTTGCCCATTCCGAGCTATACTACTGAGGACATCGCCTTTCCATGGACACCTGACAGGACGTTGAAAACCAGAGGTGCACAGTCTCAGGATGTCCTTTGCGCAAGTTGTTAGAAATAGTGCCTCCTATGCACCTAAGCTGACGAGGGCCCACCTTCTAATGAAAACAAGGACATGAAATCACGCACTTTGATTGGTCTCTGAAAGGTGTTTGCTCAGAATTACAGCTGAATTCAACTACAGATGGGAGGAGCCTATTCTGGTAGGCAGACCGTAGACTTAATTCCTCATCTTCCTCAGATGTGGCTAACATTTCCCCACCCTGCCTCTACAGTGAAACCATCTGCGTAGAGATTTTAGGAAAAGAAGTACATGTCCATTTCAACCTCAGAATGTACTCATTTACTTGGTCTCAGTGAGGCCCGTGGTTTGAGGACTGTGCTTGTTGGGAAGAGCACAGGTCAGCTCTTGATGTTTAGGTTCAATAAGGGTGCTTGTTGAAGGACAACATTGTCATCTCTAGGAACAAAGTGGTGAAATCCTTTCATTTTGTTTGGGGCAAGTGAATTTTCTTAATTATTTAAAAAAGCAGCTCAGGTGGTGGCTAATAGGATTGGGGAAATTATCTTATTGCAGCTTTGTTTTCTGGGCTGCTCCTTGAGGTGGGGGAGAAACAGCTAAGGCCCAATCTGGGGTTAGTGGTGGGTGCAAAAATGCTGATTTAACTAAGATATAGGGAAGTGATGGCGAACCTTTTGAGCTCGGCGTGTCAGCATTTTGAAAAACCCTAACTTAACTCTGGTGCCGTGTCACATACAGAAATTTTTTGATATTTGCAACCATAGTAAAACAAAGATTTATATTTTTGATATTTATTTTATATATTTAAATGCCATTTAACAAAGAAAAATCAACCAAAAAAATGAGTTCACGTGTCACCTCTGACACACGTGTCATAGGTTCGCCATCACTGATATAGGTATGCTCAGAGACTTCGAGGTCCATCCAACACCCCCACGTGTAGCTCAATTAGAGTCTTTAGAACAGCTTTCTGAGTCCATGTGGGCAGAATTCTGTCCCCTGTCCTCATGTTGCAGAGACATAGGCAGAGGTACCACCAAGACTTTAGGTGAGATGCCTTTGATAGGCCCCCATGACCTTGCCTGAGCAGGTTCATGTCACTCAGAGACACCTGGCCCATGGGGCTGAAGAGCAGAGTTCTATCAGCACCAGGGCTTGGAAGGAGACCAGGGTGTTGGAGGGAAGATAGAGGAATGGACCTGAGGTGTGTGGAAGGAGCCATTGGGAAAAGGGCTGTGTGAACCTGAGGCCTGGTTCTCTCCCACCAGCCAAGAAGTACAGTCTTGAATGTATGTGTTCAAAACTGCAAAAGGAAAACTAGAACAACAATATTCAGCATTTTTAGCAACAGATTTTATTGTTTAAAATGCAGCCAGCATCGCTATATTTAAAGTTGAATTTCTTACAAAATTTCACATCCAATGTTTCCAGATCACGCTAGCCTCCTACATTTGATGCCACAAATTTTATTAACAATTTTTATTTCCTCAAAAAATCAATTATTTGCTGAGTTGTGTGTTGGAGACTTCTTTACAAGTTTTCACACATACACAGACACACAGTAGCACATACACTCATACTTTCTGATATGAAATTTAATTAAGCTACCCTCTGCTTTGATTTTAGGATTGCTACCTACTTGGTGTGGGAAAGTTAAGGTTGACTGAAAAATAAATGATCACTGAAGGCCTTGTTTTCTTGACATAGTGTGTTTTGTACTGTATGAATGAATGCTCACATTTACTACAAGTGTTGCTTTATTGCCAAAACCAGTTTGGCTCAGTGGATGGAGCGTCAGCCTGCGGACTGAAGGGTCCCGGGTTCGATTTCGGTCAAGGGCATGTACCTGGGTTGTGGGCACATCCCCAGTGGGAGATGTGCAGGAGGCAGCTGGTCGGTGTTTCTCTCTCATCGATGTTTCTAACTCTCTCTTTCTCTTTCTCTCTCTCTCTCTCTCTCTCTCTCTCTCTCTCCCTTCCTCTCTGTAAAAAATCAATAAAATATATTTTTTAAAAAAGTGTTGCTTTATGAATAAACGGTTTCTTGTGATTTTTACCCTGAATAACTTCACTAGTGTGAATGATCTGTAAAGAAATGTTTGGGTTTCCTCAAGAAGGTTCATGTTCTGATTTCCTGTTTTAGTGTTTAGTTCTCACTGAGTTTGATGTGCACACAAAATCTGATAGTTGGCTGAATGTTTGTCAATAGTGACCACAGTCATAGGGTTTCTCCTGGTGAAATTTATTCCTTTTACCAATAATTATAAGTGAAACCTTACGCATTCTCCTCTGAACAATATGTCCAGTGTCTTCAAAGTTCAGAGCTGTTGCACAGGACATCTAAATCAGCATATTTACAATATGAGTTGTCACGTTATCTGAAATCAAGCCAATGATTAAAGGCTTGCACAGTTACCACACACATGGACCCACTCACATATTAAAGGTCTTTCTGGCCAAGGAGCTTGGTGATTCATAGATTTTTCCACATTGCTTACTGAGGGTTTCTTTCATGTGTGCATGTGCTGGTGTGTTTAAATGATAAAGCTATGATCGATGTTCTTCCACATTTATTACATATGCAATGCCATCTTATGTGCAGTCAGGTCAGACTATCTACTGAAGGCTTTCATGATTTCCTCCCCTGTGTTGGGTTCCCTCATGTCTTCTAAGGGAAGAACGATGACTGAAGGCTTTGCCACATAGCCGACATTCATAAGGCTGTTCTCCAGTGTGGGTTCTCTGGTGTCTTGTGAGATTAGCATGTTGACTGAAGGCATTCCCACACTGACCACATTCATATGGTTTCTCTCTGGAATGTGTTCTGCTGTGACGTGTTAGCTCAGAACTTTGACTGAAAGCCTTCCCACATATGGAACATACATGGGGTTTCTCCCCCCTGTGAATTTTCTTGTGTTGGCTAAGGGCCAGAGCTTTGGTTAAAGGCTTTCCCACACTGATGACACTCATACAGTTTCTTCCCAGGATGGATTCTCTCATGTTTTCTAGGGTAAGATCTTTGCTTTGAAAAGCTTTGTCACATAGGGGACATTCATATGGTTTCTCTCCTGCGGTGGATTGCCTCATGCTGTCGTAGGTAAGAACTCCGACTGAAGGCTTTCCCACACTCACGACACTTATAAGGCTTTTCTCCAGTGTGCCTTCGATTGTGGTTTCTAAGGTCAGATCTTTGTAAAAAGGCTTTCCCACATACATTACATTTAAATGGTTTCTCTTCACTGTGAGTCATCTTGTGTCGTCTGAGGTTGAAGACATTGCTAAAGGCTTTCCCACATTCGCATATATTACCTCTGGTGTGACTTTCATTGTGTCTACTAAGGCATGACTCTTCTCTAGGTGACTTTCCACAATGTTGGCTGACATAAGATTTCTTTCCTCTCTCAATTAAAGAATGTTGACTCACAGCTGGTCTATGAGTAAATTCATCACTCAGATCAGCACATTCAATAGGATCCTCTGGAGTGTGAGATTCCCGCTGTGAGGAAGGAGATGAAAGGTGTCAATGGTTTGCCCACATACATTCATACAATCATTTTCTACATTCAATTCTAGCATATTAGTCAGAAGTACTCTCTGGTGAAAATGTTTCACGTGTTTGTTACATGACACCCTGGCAGGCACAAAGATTTTCTCTTTTTTAGTATCTCTGTCAGAACATTATTACATAAATTTGGAAGACTTTAGTCCAGTGATGGCGAACCTTTTGAGCTTGGCATGTCAGCATTTTGAAAAACCCTAACTTAACTCTGGTGCCGTGTCACATATAGAAATGTTTTGATATTTGCAACCATAGTAAAACAAAGATTTATATTTTTGATATTTATTTTATATATTTCAGTGCCATTTAACAAAGAAAAATCAACCAAAAAAATGAATTCGCGTGTCACCTCTGACACACGTGTCATAGGTTCGCCATCACTGCTTTAGTCTGTTTCAACAACTAGGTAATCAGCCAATGTTATGATATTGTCTTTTTTGTTCAAGATATTGCTTTGGCTCATGTTTGTTTCTTCAAAAGAGCTTAATCTCAAGTTAACTATACAATTGCAATCAGGTAGTTGTGCTCATGACTAACTTATCTCATTGCCACATATTCAATTTGGATGATTAGTTTCACACCTATGAGCCTTACCATTGGCATGGTGGAGGATATGCCCTTCTTGCCGACCTGCTGCATTAATATCATCTCTGGTTTTTTAAGGGGATCTCTCATGTCTGAAGGGATTGAAAAATAAAATGTGTTACAATGTCATTAGCAGAATGAGTATGTATATATGCACCATGATCGATCTGTATGTTTTTAAACCTGGCACTGCATTAGAGAAAGTGTGTTCAATGAAATATTTTAGGTAGTACAAACAATGTAAAGTAAATTGAAGTTTAGGGGGAAATAATATCAGGGTTGAAACATGAAAAGCAGGAACTGGTGAGAGATGATGGGTCAGCCTATGGTGGTAAAACCTGAAAAGGCAGGATCTGGACAAGAATTACTATAGCAAAGTCCACCCGTAAGAAGCACACAATTATATTTTTCCACAAAGAAAAGGAAAAACGCAGGTAGGACACATCCCTTCTCATTCCTATGTGCAAGAAATATCAACATAAGGAATCTTTTCCAGGTGACCTCCCTTGGATTTTGGAATGTGTAACTCAAATCCAAAGCCTTCACCTGATATTCTAAGAACATACTCAGTCACTGAGAGTCATCTCCTCACATTGAAGCCCTCACCCCTGCTGCTCACCTGCAATCTGGCCTTGGAGAAACCCAGTCCCTTCACTCCTCAGCTGTCCTTGATCCAGCTGGAAAGTCACTCCTGAGTTGCAGATCCGATACCCTGTTTGTGGAAGAAAGGTAAACGGATCACGAGTTCTGTGCAAATGAACCATTGCAGTTACCAAGTCTAAGACAGATTACTGCTGAGGAACACAGAGGTGAATGAAGGTGGGTGCTGGCAACAGCACTTTCAGAGAAAGCATTGCAGGTCCTGCACCAAACCAGGAAAAGTAGACATGTGGCCAAAGCAGGAAATACTGATTGATACTTATTTCCATGATCAAGTTCAAGGAAAGAATTCAGAATACTCAGTTTTCTCAAAATGTGAGAGGTTACTGTCTCCATAGTGGGTTCAATATTATTTTCATACAGAACCCAATAAACATAACTTTCATAATATTAACCAAAATGTTCTTAAGTTCAATAGTCTGCTCTTAAGCCTCCAAATACACTAGAACAGTGGTCGGCAAACTGCGGCCCGCGAGCAACATGTGGCTCTTTGGCCCCTTGAGTGTGGCTCTTCCACAAAATACCAACTTCTGTGCATGGGCCACGAAGTTTCAATCGCACTGTACATGTGCGCCCGCAGATGGTATTTTGTGGAAGAGCCACACTCAAGGGGCCAAAAAGCTGCATGTGGCTCGCGAGCCACAATTTGCCAACCACTGCACTAGAACATACTAAGTATTTTAAAGTATTTGATCAATCACGTATGAATTAACGATATCCATTGCTTTCTTTTCTATAATCTGAGTGTTGGAGACAGAGTTGCAAAATGATATGAAGTTGTGGTCAAGATGACATTCTAGTGTGGAGATGAAAAAAATGTAAAAAAAAAACTTTCTTCTAAGCAGTTATGAGGGTTATGAGAGAATCAGGGCAGTGCCTGGAGCAAGATAGTAGCAGCTGTTCTACGTAGCTGAAGGAATGGACACTTACATGCATAAATACACTTACCTTCTTACATATACAAACACACATATGTACTCACATACATACATACATACATACAGTATATATGTTTTAAGACTCACCCACAGAGACCAGGTCACTGATGTTCTCCAGCACCACATCTCTGTACAGCTTCTTCTGGGGTGTGCCCAGCAGGGCCCACTCTTCCTGGGTGAAGTCAACAGCTATATCCTTGAAGGTCACTGATTCCTGAAACATCATGGACATTCCAGGTTAAACAGAGCACTTCCTGCCAGTGTGAGGAGGAGGAGGGTTGGGGAGCTGGGTGTATGGAAAAATCAGTCTGTGTTTGGGGTTCTACTCAGGTCACTGTCAGTGCTGAGCTGGTGTCTGCCTTTCAAACACATTCATAGAAACATGCAAGGTATGAGTTCATATTCTGATTTGTGAATAGAGATGAAAAAATGTAAATGGTTTGCCCACATACACCCATACATTTCTTTCTCACATATCAGTACTAGAATATCAGTCAGTAATTGTCTCTGGTGAAAATACTTCAAGCGTTAGTTGCATACACATGTTCTGTGACTCCCTGGCAAGCATAAATATTTTCTCTTATTAGTATCACAATCAGAGAGTTATTAGATAAATTTGGGAGATTATAGTATGTTTCAACAACTAGGTAATGAACTGATTTTATGATATTGTCTCTGTTTAATACTCAGGTTATTGTTTTGGCTCTTCTAATTTCTTCCCTGATTTCAAACTGTCCAATTTTTTTGCTTGGAAAAAGCTTAATCCCAAGTTAACTACACAATCCCATTTAGGCAGTGTGTTCATGAAAACTTATTTCATCACCACATATTTAATTTGGATGATTAGTTTCACACCTATGAGCCTTACCATTGGCATGGCAGGGGATATGCCCTTCTTGCTGACCTGCTGCATTAATATCTTCTCTGGTTTTTTAAAGGGGTCTCTCATGCCTAAAGGGGTTGAAAAAGTATAAATTGTTACAATGGCGTTAGTGGGAGAAAAAAATATACATATGCAGCAAGATCAATATATGTATGACTTCAAACCTGGCACTTCATTCTAGAAAGCATATCCAATGAAATAGTCTAGGTCCGTGGTCGGCAAACTGCGGCTCATGAGCCACATGCGGCTCTTTGGCCCATTGAGTGTGGCTCTTCCTAAGCCTTAGGAGTACCCTAATTAAGTTAATAACAATGTACCTACCTATATAGTTTAAGTTTAAAAAATTTGGCTCTCAAAAGAAATTTCAATCGTTGTACTGTTGATATTTGGCTCTGTTGACTACTGAGTTTGCCAACCACTCGTAGTACAAACAATGTAAAGTTAATTGAAAATTAGGGACAAATGAAATCGAGATTAAAGCATGAAAAGCTGGAAGTGGTGCAGAGATGTTGGGCCTGCCTATGGTGGGAAAACCTTAAGAGGGATTATCTCAACAGGAATCACTATGGCAAAGTCCAACCGCAAGAAGTACACATTGGTTCTTCCCCCTAAAATGGAAAGAAAACCAGAGGAAGGACGCCTGCCTTGTGATTGAGATGTGCAAGAAACGATAAGATGAGGAATCTTCCCGGTGTCCTCCCTTGGATTTTGGGATGTGTAACTCACTTCCTAAAGCTGTCACCTGATATTCTAAGGATGTACGCAGTCACTGACAGGCACCTCCTCCCACTGAAGCCCTGACCCCTGCTGCTCACCTGCCCTCTGGCCTTGAAGAAACCCAGTCCCTTCACTCCTCAGCTCTTCTCCTGGCTTCAGCTGGAAAGTCACTCCTGAGTTGCAGGTCCGATACCCTGTTTGTGGAAGAAAGGTACATGGATTTCGAGTCCTGTGCAAATTAACCATTGCAGTTACCAAGTCTAAACCAGGTTACCGAGGAGGAACAAAGAGGGACTGAGGGACAGTCCTGGTAACAAGATATTCTACAGAGAAAACATTGAAGGCCCTTCACCCAACCAGGAGACAAGACAGACTGGTGGCAAAACCAGAGAAGACTGCTGGATGAATATACCCATGATCAAGTTCAAAGTCTGAAGTCAGAATACTTAGTCTTCTCAAACTGTGAGAGGTTAATGGCTCCAGAGTGGGTTCAATATTATTTTCAAACCAAACCCCATCAACATAATTTCCAGAAGAGTAATAAAATGATCATATTTCCAGTAATCTGCCCTTACTTTTCCAAATACACTCAACCTATTTTTAAGTATTTGATAAATCAATTATGGGTGAATAATGTCCAGTGATTTCTCTACCATATTCTAAGTGCTGGAAACAGAATTGCAAGATGATACAAAGTTGTGGTCAAGATGACATTCTAGTGTGGAGATGAAAACAAAATGTAAAAAAAAATTTTTCTTCAAACACTTATGTGGGTTATGAATCAGGGCAGTGCTTGGTGTGGAATAGTGGCAGCTGCTCTATGTACCTGTTCAATGCATGAAGGAATGGACACTTACATATATGAATACTTTCACATACATACAAACATACATACAAGTTTTAAGACTCACCCATAGAGACCAGGTCACTGATGTTCTCCAGCACCACATCTCTGTACAGCTTTCTCTGGGGTGTGTCCAGCAGGGCCCACTCTTCCTGAGTGAAGTCAACAGCTATATCCTTGAAGGTCACTGATTCCTGAAACATCATGGACATTCCAGGTTAAACGAAGCACTTCCTGCCAGTGTGCGGAGGAGGAAGGTTGGGATGACAGCATTGAGGAATGATGGGGAGCTGGGTGTATGGTAAGATCAGTCTGTGTTTGGGGTTCCACTCAGGTCACTGTGAGTACTGAGCTGCTATATGCCTTTCAGACACATTTTTAGAAGCATACACACTATGAATTCATAATAATCCTATATAATAAAGAGGCAATATGCAAATTGACCATCATGCCCTCACAAGATGGCTGCCTATGACCAGGCCAACAGGGGGTTAGTGAGGGACAACCAAACGACTGAACAAGCATGCTGCGCGGGGTGACCAGACTGGCAGGGGGCCCGTGAGGGCCGACCAGGCCGGTAGGGGGGCAGTTAGGGGCGACCAGGCCAGCAGCGGGGGGCAGTTAAGGGGTAACCAGGCTGGCAGGGGGAGCAGTTAGGGGCAACCAGGAAGGCAGGCAGGTGAGCGATTAGGAGCCAGCAGTCCAGGATTGTGAGAGGGATGTCTGACTGCCGGTTTAGGTCCTGGGATCGAGCCTAAACTGGCAGTCAGACATCCCTCAAGGGCTCCTGGATTGGAGAGGGTGCAGGCTCGGCTGAGGGGACTCCCCCATGCACAAATTTTGTGTACTGGGCCTCTAGTTTGTTATAAAGAAGCAGCACATGTAGTGTGGTTTTACACAGTCTGAGAGTTTCTCCGTAACCCGATCATTAGAATTTCTGGACAGGTGGTCATAAAACATTCACTTATAAATTCATAGCATAAACTGTCTTTTTCCATTAATTTCAAGAAAGTCCATAAATTCATCACAACTCAACAATGCCCATGTTGTGATACATTTGTGACATGACCATTGGTTGAAATATGTTCCTAGAGGAACTTTTGTTTTCTCATCTATAAACCAGTGTCATTACTTATGAATGTTGAAACATTTCATGAACTAATGTACGAAATGTTTCTTTTGTAGCAAACCTGCATGAAATACTAGACATTACCCAGAACTGAGCAGGTTTATACAGAACTTGATATCAGTAGATGTGTTCTGTCTTATTTCTACAGAATTCAGGTATTCAGAACAAACAACAGCCCAGATGGTCAGCAGCACAAGCCAGGGCAGTGAGGGGCTATGTTGAAGGCCAGTCCTAGCCTGACCATCCTGTGGGATGAGGCCTCCCATTCTCAACTTTGTCTGGAACCTCATAACCAGTTATTACTATTTTCCTGGTAGCTTTATCTTGTCTCGTTCTAAAAAATAACAGAAGCCTCATTATTTGGTTTAGTCTATGTAGTTTCCCAAAAATTTACCAAGGATCTAGCTGTTACTCTACCTACTATATCCCTTCTCCTTCATGGGTGCCAAAATTAAGGAAATCCTACTCCCTGCCCATTAATTTCTAAGAGGTAAAAGTGGTATTGGGGGCTTAAGAGAAGGAACTGTAATTTTAGTTTCACATTTTATAAATTTTCAAAAGTGCAAATGCATTCTTATCATTGTCAGTCCTAAAATTGGGGAAAATAAAATAATTTATCTATCATACTAAACCTTTGTCTTGCTCCTCTCCACACTGAGCAGCCCTCAACACTGCCCTTGCAACACTGGATTAACTGTGCTCATGTGCTCACACAGGTGCCTCCAACAATGGACTATTATTTTCTGCTCTTCATGGGTCTCTGTTGCTTGCAAGCATCATCACTCTAAGCTCATTTCAACCAAAGACACGGCTAGTGTGTTCATGATTGACCAGTGACCCTATGGACTGGATTTAAGAAAACTTCTCTGATCTCTTCTATAAACAAGTAAGGTAATGTAGCCTGTCATAAATCTGTGTAATGTTGAGGAGATTCCCTATTGATGAGTTCCTGACCCATGATATCTATCCCATTATTTCAGGCAAACCTCGTTGGAACTCAGATGCCTGAACACCACTTAAGACACCCATGCCAATAGGAAACACTTGTCCATCTAATGGCCCTGGGATGTAATTTCCATAGAAAGACATATTCTCTACTCACCTGTGGCTGCATGGTCAATGATCCAGTTGCCAGGTGTCTTTCTCTGGGTTTTCACCCACAGACAATCCAAGCACTAAGCAAGCAAATCTGGGGACAGAGAAAGAAGCCATGAGACTCCAGTCTTGTGCACAATTTCCAGTCCCACCTGTCAGAAAGGCCCAGTATTCACTGGGTATGTTCCCCACGCCCAGCCTAACAAACTGAAACCAGTGTTGAACTCTCAGAATAACTTGCCCAGATCTCTACTCTTCAGGGTCAATTGTAAGTAATAGGGCTGTAGCTGTGGTTGCTATAACGAAGGTCAAATCACAGATATCTTACAGAAAGGAGCATGATAAATATTGAGTGTGCTATGTTAACGAACCTACAACATCTAAAATTATTCAAGTCCCTCCCTGAATCCAAAGTGCATAGATCCCTGACTCTTGCCATATGTAGACATTGGTTTCCACCTACAGGTAAGCACTGTGGAATTTCTCAGGTGTCATTATTATTGCCTTATGCATCTTCATGGTTTTTCGAAGCAGTCAAGACCTCAAAATCTCCATCATCAGAAAGTAGCAGGAGGACATACATGAGTCACAGAGTTAATGTCATGTACTGCCTCAGTTCTCTAGGTCAAGGGAGCCCAGAGAGTAAAGAATGGCTGGGCTTGATGAAGAAATCTACTTGGTCCATCTGGTAACTGATTAAATGGTAGCAGAGACCCTCAAATCCAATTCTGTACTTATCTTCCTTAGCTAATTTTATATAATAAAGAGGTGATATGCAAATTGACCCTCACACCCTTGCATCATCACAAGATGGCCGCCCCCACATTGTCACAAGATGGCCTGCAGGGGAGGGCAGTTGGGGGCCATTGGGCCAGCAAGGGAGTAGTTAGGTGTCAATCAGACTGGCAGGGGAGCGGTTAGGGGGTCATCAGGCTGGCAGGCAGAGGCAGTTAGGGGCAATCAGGCAGGCAAGTGTTTAGGAGCCAGCAGTCCTGGATTGTGAGAGGGATGTCCTGCAGGGATCGGGCTAAACCAGCAGTCCGACATCCCCTGAGGGGTCCCAGATTGGAGAGGGTGCAGGCTGGGCTGAGGGACACCCCGCCAGTGCACAAATTTCATGCACTGGGCTTCTAGTGTGTATATGTGTACAACAAAAAAGATTTATAAACTATAATTTCTCCCCTAACATATCAACCATAATTAAATGTATTTTATGACAAATAATGAAAACTGATCATAAACAAAGAACAATTAATTCACACATTTCTACCTGAGGTCCAGGGGGAAAAAGTTAAATTGGGATGAAATGTGATGGTGTACTTACAGATTTACATATTTCCTTACTTTATTTCCACAATAGTCATGCTAATTATAGTTTATTTACATATTTACAAATGTCATAAACAGAGGTTCCAAAATCTTTAATGACATGACAAACTTCTACAACTAGAAAATGGAACAGCTGTCATTTAATTTTACTGTTTGAGTCCTGAGCTCCAATTTCTTTAGGGCAGCGGTTCTCAACTTGTGGGTCTCGACCCCTTTGGTGGTTGAATGATCCTTTCACAGGGGTTGCCTAAGACCATCCTGCATATCAGATATTTACATTATGAGTCATAACAGTAGGAACATTACAGTTATGAAGTAGCAACGAAAATAATTTTATGGTTGGGTCACAACATGAGGAACTGTATGTAAATGGCCAGAAGGTTGAGAACCACTGCTAGGGTAACACAGCACAGATAGGTCTGACCTGCAATAGCACCTCAGGGCCCTCCCTAATCACCTCATTTATAATTTCTCAGAGAGAAGACTGGGGACGGTGGGTGGGAGGAGCTCAAACAAAAAACTTTATATATATATATATATATATATATATATATATATATATATATATATATCATAGACACAGACAATAGAATAGTGAAGGCCTGGGGTGGGGGAAGGGCAGCTTAGAAGAGGTCAGTGGGGGAAAAAGGGGGATTTATGTAATATTTTCAACAATAAAGATTTAAAAAATAACAGAATTCGCAATTCCATTGAAATTCAAAGGTGAAGAATCATTTGGATATCATTATACAAACTGGAGGAAAATATGGGGTGATATTCACTCACCCAAATGAGGTATTGGAGAATGCCTGAAAAGCCTGCAGAGAATCTAGCCATGACTCTCAATATGATACCCCAGGAGACTCTTCTTCAAATATTGCAAAACAAGAGATAGACTTAGAGAAGACCTTTGTAATCATACCCACAGGCAATGCAACCATAATTCAATGGTCACATAGAGATGGTGCCAGAAACTTGGGAGGATGCATATTACCAGAAGGAAATCAAAGCAAACCTATTCCATGATGGACTCCAGTGTGGAGGTATTTGAAACTATCTCCGGGAATGGAATGAAATTTATTTTAAAACCATTTCTACAGCAGCAATCTTTAGAAGAACTAACAAAACACACATAATAGTTCTAAATTATTCATTAATTCCTGCAAATATACTGACCATCTTCCCCCTAAACCAGGGAGAGGGATACGTGTCCTGGTGACATCAGGATGAGTGATGACACTGCAGGTCCTCTGTTCTCCAGATCTCTTAAAGATCCAGCTGGGAGGAGGCATTTTACTTCCTCAACATGTCTTAATATTTCCAGAGCATTGCTAGCCATTAAGGGGCAGGCCTTAAATTTTCCAGCCATCGCAGAACTATCTGGACACAGCTGCTTAATTCTGGCATGCAGCTTTCTGGACCTCTGTCCCTGCACACCAAAACCATATTCTCCATCCAATCTGATATCTGACATCTATAATCACTCCCCCGCACTTTCCTTCTCTTTCCAGTCAGAACTACAGCCTGGAAAATGATCAAATTTCCTCCCTAAGGTTGGCTATGTCCTACTCCAGGTGCTAAGGATCAAGCCCTCAAACACAACTGAAATAGTATTACCTCCCATCTCTTACAATTGAGCAATGCTTAGACAGGAAGGCAAAGACAAACCACGAGGGCAATGAATCCAAACAAATGGACCTCAAATTAATACTGAAAGTGAAAAAAATATATAATCTCAGTCTGGATTACAAATCAAAGCTCATCCTTTGGTGACTCTCAACATCCAATGTAACCAACACAATTCAGCCATGTGGAAACTAGAATTAGGTTTACAATTCTTCTAGAATTTTGTACATGAGAGCACAATAACCTGAAACAGGAGATCTATTTCTTTTAAAATACGTTTTTGTTTATTTGAGAGAGAGGAAGGCAGAGGGAGAGAGGGATAGAAACATCATTGATGAAAGTGAATCATGGTTCGGCTGCCTCCTGCATGAGCCATACTTTGGATGGAACTGGCAACCCTTGCATGTGCCCTATCCAGGAATCGAGCTGTGACTTTCTGGTTTACGGGTCCATGCTCAACCACTGAGCCACTCCAGCTGGGCAGAAGACCTATTTTTAAAAGCATATTGGTCTTTGCATACAAATGGTTTGTGTGCCAGGATGAAGGAAAATCACATTAAAAAAGGAACATTCAACAGTCTCATAAACAATGAACCAAACCAGAAAATAATGACAATCATAGATGAGATAATCTGTCAACTGAAAGTTAATAAGTAAATTTTTTCTTTTAAAGAATTTTGGGCCCTAGCTGGTTTGGCTCAGTGGATAGAGCCTCAGCCTGTGGACTAAAGGGTCCCTGGTTCAATTCCTGTCAAGGGCACATGCCTAGGGTTCGGGATCGATTGCAGTAGGGGGCATGCAGGAGGAAGCCAATCAATGAGATACTCTCTCATCATTGATGTCTATCTCTCTCTCCCTCTTCATTTCTTTCTGAAATCAATAAAAATATATTAAAAAATAATTTTGGCACAAAAAACTCAAACACATTATGAAAATGGCATAGAAATATAGTTGTTCTATGCATAAGTACAAATGGAACAAAGCTAAAGCAATATTCATGAACAATTATTTGCCTTTAATATGTTCATTTTTAGATGATTAAAATAAATATAAGCACCTATCTCAAGATATTTGAGAAATAAAATGAAAAATGTCACATGATGAAACACATGAAAGGAAATTAATTCAGAGAAGCAGAAAATGAAGCATGTACAACCATAAAAAGAACAAAAACATAAGATATAGATCAAAGTGCCAATAGTGCTTTCTGAGGGAAGGAAATGCCCTCTAGCAGAGGTTGCCAACCAGTCGTCCTCGGACCCTGGTGGTCTGTGAGGTCTGAAAAGTTGGCGACCGCTGCCCTACAGCATGTGGCAGACTGTCACTGCCAGGCTTTCTTGATTTTAGAACACTGGGCCTTTGGCCAGTGCTATCGGGGGTCTGAAGTTTAGCTATTTCATTTCATTAATTTAAATCTCACACTCCCATGCAGCTGGCAAGTACTATGTTGGGCAGCAAGATCTAGGATCTTGGGGTAAGCATTCAAATTTGCAAATAGATTCAACACAAAGATGGAAAAGAAGCACAAACAACCTGGGTTGCGGGCACATCCCCAGTAGGAGGTGTGCAGGAGGCAGCTGATCGATGTTTCTGTCTCATCGATGTTTCTGACTCTCTATCTCTCTCCCTTCCTCTCTGTGAAAAATCAATAAAATATATTTTTAAAAAAAGAAACAAAAAGAAGCACAAATAGTCAAATATTGGAAATGTGGGGGTGAATGAATATTGACCCAGTAAAACTTGGAGATCATGAGAAGCCTCTTTGATATGATATATAATTTTAAGGGACCGTGGGCAGCTCACATCGTAGGGTTTGGAGAACTCACCAGATGGAAAACTGGAGGAGATGGTGGAGCCAAATGGATGCTGAGGCCAGTTCCACAAAGCAGCCAATCCTCTTCCTCCAATGTCCCGAAACCTTCAGTTCCCTCGTCTAGTGGCAAATGGATCCTTTTGCTATTCAACTCCCTTTTATCCTGGGAAGATAGTAAATCCAGTTAGTGCGAGGTTCTTAGGACACACCCTGATCCAGGAAATACCAATGAACTTAAACTGGATTACAGTCTGTTGGTCACACCCTGTTCAATGTGATTGGATTTTCCAGACTAATACCCAGTTACAATTCGCCTATAATGATGTGAAAAAGGACCCTGTGAAAGTATGTTAGACAGCTCCATCTACTCCTTTATTCACTGATAGGTCTTTCTGTGTGCATTCTATGTACAGGGAACAGTCCCTGTCTTGGAACTCAAGAAGACCATCGGACTACCCACTTGGGGCTGGAGTTTTCTGTGGGACCTGCAGACATAAAGATAAAAGGAAAGATGGAGAAATATGAGATACCAATAAAGAGCCGGCCTGAAATATATTACTGGGGTAAAAAGAAATCACAATGTGACATATTTTGCAGAATTTTAATAATAGCAAACAAAAACTGAAAACCAGAAATTGAATATAGAATTTCATAAACAAAAAGGGCAAAGTCATGAGAAGAGTCCTCTAAGGGAAGAACAATGATGGGAGGACTTCCCACAGAGCTGATGTGCTGTTCTCCAGTGTGGGTTCTCTGGTGTCTTATGAGATTAGCATGCTGACTAAAGGCGTCCCCACACTGACCACATCCATATGGCTTTTCTCTAGTGTGTGCTCTGTTGTAATGTGCAAGCTCAGAACTTTTCCTGAAAGCCTTCTCACACTTGGGACATACATGTGTTTCTCCCCCGTGTGGATTCTCTGGTGCTGGTTTCGAATTGGACTTTTCCCTCCACCGTTCTGTGTATTGTCAGTAATAATTATTCTAAATCATCTCATATGGTAGTGGAGTATCTTGGTATAAAATGTCTGATTGGGTGGGCTCTCTACAAAATAGCCAGGTCTCCTGTGCTATAGTCACCCTCCCCTGTACCCTGAAGTCTGATCTGCATTGCACATCATGTGTCCAGTGGGACATCACACCGATGGACCAGGGGCTCTGACATCAGTCTTCCTGGGAGCCCCAGGGCTCTCTGGGTTCCCATATCTCAGCCCATTGCTGTTGGTGGCAGCTTCTTCTGTGCTCCTGGTCCAGTAGAGGGTGGGGGAGCGGATAGGGACTGAGTGAGCATCAGCGGATGTCTGAGTGTTTTCAGGGGCACAGGTGTCTCCTCAGAGTTTTACTATTGAGGATATTGCCTTTCCATAGACGCCTGGAAGGACTTAGAAAGTCCAGAGGGGTGTCCTTTGTAGAAGTTGTTTGTTAGCAATAGTGCCTCCTATGCACCTAAACTGACGTGGACCCATCTTCTAACGAAAACAAGGAAATGAAATCACACACTTTGATTGGTCTCTGAGAGGTGTTTGCTCAGAATTACAGCTGAATTCAACTACAGATTGGAGGATCCCATTCTCCTAGGCCAGTGGTCGGCAAACTGTGGCTCGGGAGCCACATGTGGCTCTTTGGCCCCTTGAGTGTGGCTCTTCCACAAAATACCGACTTCTGCGCATGGGCCACGAAGTTTCAATCGCAGTGTACGTGTGCGCCCATAGTGGTATTTTGTGGAAGAGCCACACTCAAGGGACCAAAGAGCCGCATGTGGCTCGAGAGCCGCAGTTTGCCAACCACAGTCCTAGGCGAACCATAGACTTAGTTCCTCATCTTCCTTTGATGTGATTAACACTTTCCCACCCTGCCTCTACAGGGAAATCACCTGGGGAGAGATTTTAGAAAAAGAAGTATATGTTCATTTCAACCTCAGAATGTACTCATTTACTGGGTCTCAATAAGGCCCGTGGTTTGGACTGCTTGTTGGGAAGAGCATAGGTCAGCACCTTGATGTTTAGGTTCAATAAGGGTGTTTGTTGAAGGAGAACATTTTCATCTCTAGGAACAAAGTGGTGAAATCCTTTCATTTTGCTTGGGGCAAGCATATTTTCTTAATTATTTACAAAGCAGCTTAAGGACTGGCTAATAGGATTAGGGAAATTATCTTATTACAGCTTTATTTTCTGGGATGATCCTTGGGGTGGGGAAGAAACAGTTAAGGCCCAAGTTGAAATTATTGTATGATGCAAAAATGCTGATTTAACTAAGATATAGGGAAGTGATGGCGAACCTTTTGAGTTCGGCGTGTCAGCATTTTGAATAAGTCTAACTTAAGTCTGGTTCTGTGTCACATATAGAAATTTTTTGATATTTGCAACCATAGTAAAACAAAGATTTATATTTTTCATATTTATTTTATATATTTAAATGCCATTTAACAAAGAAAAATCAACCAAAAAATGAGTTCGCGTGTCATCTCTGACACGCGTCTCATAGGTTCACCATCACTGATATAGGGTATGCTCAGAGACTTCGTGGTCCACCCCGCACCCCCCAATTACCTCAGTGTATCTTAATTCAGAAATTTGAGAGCAAAAATCAAAGAGCTTTCTAGGTTTCTGTGGGCAGAATACTGTCTCCTGTCCTCATGTTGGAGACCTAGGATGAGGTAAAACCAAGATTTTTAGGTGAGATGCCTTTGATATGCCCCCATGACCTTGCCTGAGCAGGGTCATCCCACTCAGAGACATCTAGCGTGTGGGGCTGAAGACCATACTTGTGTCAGCACCATGGCTTGGAATGAGACAGATGGTGTTGGATGGAAGATAAATGAAGGAACTGAGGTGTGTCGAAGCAGCCATTGGAGAAAGAGCTGTGTGAACCTGAGGTCTGGTTCTCTCCCCGCCAGGCAAGGGGTATAGATATGAATGTATGTGTTGAAAATGGCTTGAGGAAAACTAGAACACCAACATTTAGCTTTTTCAGCAACAGATTTTATTGTTGAAGTATCTGCAAGCATTGCTACATTTTAAGATGAATTTCTTACAAAATTCTACCCTCAATGTTTCCTGATCACTTTACCTTCCTGCGTTTGATGCCTTACATTTGTAAACAACTTTATCTCCTGAAAGACTCAATTATTTGCTGAGTTATATGTTGAAAAACTCCTTTAGAAATGTTTACCCACGCAGACACACACACAGAGGATCCTGGCTTCTGAGATGAAATCTGAGCTATTTCTGCTTTGGTTTTAGGATTCCTATCTCCTTGGTTTGTGAAACTTAAGATTGACTAAGAAATAAGTGATCAATGAATGCCTTATCCTTCTGACACAGTGGTTTGTACAGTATGAATCCTCACATTTACCACTAGTGTTGCTTTATGAAGAAAAGGTTTCTTGTGATTTTGCACTGAACAACTTCACTAGAGTGAATGATTTGTAAAGAAATGTTTGGATTTCCTCAAGAGGGTTCATGTTCTGATTTCCTGTTTTAGTGTTGTGTCCTCCCTGTGTTTAATGTGCACACAAAGCCTGGTAGTTGGCTGAATGTTTGCCAATAGTGACCACAGCCCTAGTGTTTATTTCTTGTGAAATTTGTTCCTTTTACCAATAATTATAAATGCAGCCTTATGTATTATCCTCTGAAGAATATGGCAAGCATCTTCAAAGTTCACAGCTGTTCCTGAGGACATCTAAATTAGCATTTTTACAATGTGAGTTGTCCTGTTATCTGAGATCAGGCCAATGATTAAAGGCTTGAACAAAGATACCATACATATGGATGCACTCACGTAATAAAGGCTTTTCTGGGCCAAGGAGTATGAAGATAAATGGATCTCCCACATTGCTGAGTGTTTCTTTCATGTATGAGTCTGAAGGTGTGTTTAAATGATAAAGCTGTGATGGATGTCTCTTCTGTATTTATTACATGTGCAATGACATGTCATGGCAGTGCAGGTCAGACTGTCTACTGGAGGCTTTCACGAGTCCTCTCCTGTATTGAATTTACTCATGTTTTCTAAGGGAGGGACAATGACTGCTGAAGGATTTCCCGCACAGCTGATGTGCATATGCTGTTCTCCAGTATGGGTTCTCTGGTGTCTTTCTAGATTAGCATGTGGACTGAGGGGGTTCGCACACTCACCACATTCATATAGTTTCTCTCCTGTGTGAATTCTCTCATGTTGTCTCAAGTAAGAATTTGACTGAAGGCTTTCCCACACTCACTACCTTCATAAGGTTTCCCAACACTGTGCATTAGATTGTATTTCTAGGTTCAGATGTTTGCAAAAAGCCTTTCCTACATAGATAACATTTAAAGTATTTCTCTCCAGTGTGATTTTGTGTCATCTGAGGATGAAGGCATTACTAAAGGCTTTCTCACAGTCACATAATTTTCCTCTAGTGTGAATTTCAATGTGTCTCTAAGGCATAGCTCTTCACTGGCTGATGTAAGGTTTCTTTCTTATATGAATTAACCAATGTTGAGACACAGCGTACCTATGAGTAAATTCATCAATCAAAGGAACCTTTGGAATCTTTTTTCTAGAACCCATGCAGAGCTCTCATTCTCAGAGCATGTTGGGGGCAGAGGTAGGATTCTGGAACTATTCTGAAGTTATAAAGATCAAGGACTGCTCCTGGGGTGGGAGTAGAAAGGGAAGAGACTGAGATGTCTAGGGAGGAAGCCTGAGGCTCATGAAAGACCACAAGAGAGGGACACCTTTGGAGGGTGAGGCCCTAAATTGATTACAGCATCATATATTTGTTGGTTATACATACTATCTTTGAATTGTTTTGCACCAGGAGTCAGTGCAACAACACTGCAAAAAGTTAATAAGAAAGAAACCTATTAAACTTTTATAAAAAGCGCCGTGATTTATATTTATTTATTTTTGCAGCCTTGTATGGAGAATCAAGAAAATTAAAAAGCAAGACTGAATGATAAAGGAAGTGGAAGTAGCAGTAGCCGACCCTTTCAAGACATATGGACCAAGATGTATGGGATTGTCCACAGAAATAACAGATCATTGTGCATACTGTGTAATGAAACGGTAGTAAGCAGAACGTGGAATGTAAAGAGACATTTTGAAACAAATCGTTGTCAGCTCTTGAAAAAAAGTATCGATGAAAGGAAGGAATACACTTCTAGGCAGCTACACCTCTATAAAAGTCAATCAAATTCCATCATTAAATTTGTAAGATGCCCTACAAATTTAACATCAGCAAGTTACTTTATTGCTCACTCCATAGCTCAGCATGGAAAAGCCCTCAGTGACGGAGAATTTATTAAGGAAACATTTCTAAGATGTGCACCAGCTCTATTTCACGATATGAAAAATAAAGATGATATTATTAAAAGAATTTCTGAGTTGCCACTCATTAGAAATACTATCAAAGATAGAATAATAGATCTTAACAAAAACGTACAACATCAGTTAAAAAAATACTTAAATAGTTGTAAATATTTTTCGAGTTCTCTTCATGAAACTACTGATGTCACAATAAATGCTCGGCTGGCCATTATTGCTAGATATTCTGATGGTCTCACAATGAAAGAAGAGCTGATAAATATTGATATCTCTAAAACGGTGTCAGTCACGACAGATGAGGCACCAAATATGGTGGGAAAAATGTGGGATTCCTGAAATTGTTTATGGAAGCTATTAGACATCCACTTGTACCTTTTCATTGCATTATCCATCAGGAGGTGTTGTGTGCCAAATCGGGATTCTCAGAATTGAATGATTTAATGTCAGTTGTAACAAAAATTGTGAATTTTATAGCTGCTCGACCCCTTCACAAGCAAGAATTTTCTGCACTGTTACAGGAAGTTGATTCAACCTACAGTGGACTGCTGGTGTTCAATAATGTGAGATGGCTGAGTTGAGGTAAAGTACTTGAGCGATTTGTGGAGTGCTTTCAAGAAATTACAGTATTTATTGAGAATAAGAATCTGACAAACTTTCCTCAGATCAATGACCATAAGTGGGTCAGCAATTTGATGTTTTTTACAGATCTCTGTTCATATGAATAAACTGAACTTAAAATTACAAGGTTTTGGCAAAAGTATTGACGTTATGTTTAGATACATCAAATCTTTTGAAAGTAAACTTAAAATTTTCAAGCAAGATATTGAAACTAAAACTTATAAGTATTTTCCTTGGTAAAAAAAGTATTTCGAGAGGCCACTACGATGAGTGTAATGGAGTCCATACTTATGTACCAGAATCTAGTAAACTGATTATTTGAACAGTGCAGGGAAAGATTTGAACAATTTAGAAGCCTAGAACAGACCATTAAAATAATCAAGTATTGGACAGAGGCAGAGCTGCCTCAAACAGACTGTCAAAATGCAGCGGGAAGGCCAGGGAGGGTAGAGGGGAAGAAAGGAGGGGGTAAGAGATCAACTGAAGGACTTTTATGCATGCATATAAGCATAACCAATGGACACAAGACACTGGGGGGTAGGGGAGGCCAGGAGATTGTCAAGGGCAGGGGAAAAAAGGAGACATATGTAATACCCTTTGTAATACTTTAAGCAATAAAAAAATTAAAATAATTAAGTATCGGGATGTAGTTGTTTACAGTATTTTGGAATTAAAGGATTTCCAATGGATGCAAATTGACCATTTAGAGATGCAACTTGCAGATTTTCAAGGTAGTATTTGGTCTCATGTGTTTTTCGACTTAAGGTCCAAACTTGAAAATCTGGAACCAAATTGTTTGAATAATGAAGAAGAGTGCAACTATGAACAATAAATTTTGAGTGCTTGGAACAGATTACCCGACACTTTTAGAGATATAAAAAAATCTAGCAATAGCTTTGCTAACAATTTTTTCATCAACATATTTTTGTGACACTTTGTTCTCAGCATTAAACAATATTAAAAGGAGCAAAAGAAGCCAGCTAACAGAGGAAGTTAGTGGCGCTTGCTTGGCCTTGATGTGCACCAAGTATGAACCTGCAATCGAAGAATTAGCAGACAAACTTCAGCACCAAAAAGTCACTAATTTCTAGTTTTCGTACCATTTGAGTATTATTGTTTTTATTATTATTTTTTCCTAAATGTACATAGTTTTTCTGTTTTTGTTCATTTTATAAATATTTTTGGTTGATTTTCTTTGTTATATGACATTTAAATATATAAAATATATATCAAAAATATAAATCATTTTTTCTACTATGGTTGCAAATATAAAAATAATTATGAATATTTCTATATGTGACACGGCACCGGAGTTAAGTTAGGGTTTTTCAAAATTTTGACACACCGAACTCAAAAGGTTCGCCATCTCTGGTCTAGGGGAACTCTCTAACTTCTGCTCAATTTTGTTGTGAACCTGAAACTGCTCTGATAAATAAAATCTAATTTTTAAAACATTTGTATTGATCTCATAGAGTCAGGGGGAGGGATTAGAGATAGAAACATCACCGATGAGAGTGAATCATTGGCCGCCTCCTGTATGCCCCACACAGGGGATTGAGCTGGAAATGGGGTATATGCCCTGACCAGGAACTGAACCATGACCTCCTAGTTCATAAGTTAACGCTCAACCACACCAGCTAGACCATAAAGTCTACTTTTAAAAAGCTAGCAATAATATATCCAGCTCTAAAATTTTATTATTCTAAATGGTTTAAAAAAATTTTCTATATGTACTACTATAATTTTATTTGTTTATTCATTCATTTTTTAATTTAATCCTCACTTGAGGATTTTATCCATTGATGTTTTGGGCTAATGGAAGGGAGACAGAGTGACAGAAACACCAGTGGCAGAGAGATTTATGGATTGGCTGCCTCCTGTACACCTCTGATCAGCCCTCATGACCAGCCCCAGAAGCCTACATACCAGGTACGTGTCCTTGACCAAAATAAAATCCCGGTCCCTTCACTTCCCCAACTGACACTATCCACTGAAAAAAACTGGCTAGGGCATTATTCTCAATGTATTTAAAGAAGAAACAATTCCTGGTCACTGATCTTGAAAACCAGTTTTAAAGTTTGATTGAGTCTCCCAACACAGTGAAATATTTTTAAGGCAATACGAACAAGCATTCTTTAAAAGTAATAAAATTCCGTTATCATTTTAAAAGGCACTTTTACCTAAATCACCTAACACTTACATAAATCACCACAAACATTCACATAAATCCTCACAAAAATATTTATACTCAAGTAGCATCTACATAATAGCAGATTTAAAAAATGCTCAATAGTACAGCCCTGCTTTCAACACTAATATGTCATCTGGTCTGAGCAGCCAGTGGCACAGGTATCCTGAGTGTAGTGAGCAGCTATAGGGTCAAGTCTCAGGCTTACTTGTGGCAGAGCTCTCCTAGCACAATTAAGCCTGATCTTGTAGCCCTCCCTAATTCCTTCCTAAGTAGCTAATGTGCTGTGGGAGGTGCAGCAAGTGTGTCAAAATAGGAACATTTGTATACAAGTTAATCTACTGTTATTTTAATCAGGCTATAAAATAAAGCATCGGCTTGCAGGCTGGGTGTTTTGTGTCCTCCTCCAGGCATGGGAAATCCACAACACCCCAGCTGTGTTCTCCTGTCTGTCTTTTCTTCAATCCTTCACTGCCCTTCCTCAGGTTCACCCTTGGCCATGCTGGTGAGGCACACCTGAGGGCTGCAAGTTTTTTTCTGATAATCACCAGGGATAAATCCAATCTTTACTCAATAACTCCAACTCCTACCCATCACTCCACACCTCCCAACCACAACCTGCACCCGTACCCCCAGGCTGCTTGCTACAGCTGTTTGGGTGAAGCAGGATCAGGGAAGCCCCATGCAGAAGCCAAGTCCCAGTGGGTGGCTTGTGCTGGGCTCTCTTCCCTGACCTCAGGAGTAGAGCATGAGACCGAGGGGGAAGAATGCTGGGGGCTTCTTCTGGGAGGACAAAAGAAGGAAACACCCATTTATTGAGCTCTTCCTCTAAGACAGGCCCAATGCCAAGCCCTCAACATGCACCATCTCTTTGGATCTTACAAGCATCCACTAAGCTGGGTGAGCACCATAATCCTCATTTTGCAGGGAAACTGAGTTCTTGCCAAGGTACCCATACCTCAAAGAACCAGCCCCTGAAACCTCAGCTTGGAGTCTTCCTTTGGGTTCTCTTTGATTAGGGTCACTGTGATGGGTTAATTTTATGTGTCAACTTGAAGGCGCGAAGAGTTGCTCAGTTACCTGGTACAACTATTCAGGGTGTTAAAGGAAGGGGTTAGCTTTTGAATCAGTAGATGAGTAAGGAGACCTTACAGTGCTGGTGGGCTCCCTCCAATTTCTGGGGAACCAAGAGGAATAGAAAGAGGAAAAAATGATGAACTGTCTCTTCTTTGGCTGAGATGTCCATCTTTACACACACACACACACACACACACACACACAGAACCATACATTTGATTTCAGAGAGGTAGGATTGAGAGACATAGAAATATCAGTGCTGAGAGAGAATCACCGATCGAATCACCGATCGGATGCCTCTTGCAGCACAACATGTGACTTGACAGAGAATAGAACCATGACCTCCTCATTCATAGTTGAAGATCAGCCCTGAGCCTCGCCAGCCAGTCAGGAGAGGTTTATCTTCACCTGCACATGAACATTGGAGTTCCTGGTTCTCAGGGATTCAAACTTCAGGGATTACATCAGCTGCCCTGTATTCTCGGGCCTTGGCCTCAGGGAGGTAGCTACCCATGGGCTCCTCAGGTTCTCAGGCCTCCACACTTGGACTTGGTTATACTATTGACTTTGCTGGTTCTCAAGTTTGCAAAGCACAGATAATAGGGCTCAACGTATGAGCCTATTCCTAGAAATGTCTTCCATGCTTCCATGTAGACCCTATGGGTTAGTCTGGAGAACACTGCCCAATAGAGGGACCTAGCACAGGCAGCACCTCACCCATTTACCCAGTCCTTCTGTTACCCATCCTGACAGGCTGACTTAAAACACGCTACTCTAGGCTTCCTCCGTAGAGAGAGACGAGAGAGGTTATGGGAATAAAGCCAATTCCCATGGATATGACCTGTCTCCAGGGTTACATCTTCCGCGGTGTAGAAATACTAACAAAAAGTGTTCTGTGCCTGAATGACTTTTGTATTTCAATCAAAGGAATTTGGATGATTTTCCCGGCCACAGGCACGTGACTTCCTCTGCACCAGGCTGACAGGCATGGGCTGGGAGGCCCAGCGGCTCGGATCTTTGCAGTGTGGACAAGACCTTGTGGTACTGGGGGCCCTGCCTTGTGCCCTGAACCCCTCCTGGCACAAGTCCTGACTTGGGGGTTCACCAGCAGCACCATGAGGACCTCTCCTGTCCAGGGTCAGTCCCAGCAGCGAGTCCCCGTCACCTCGCGGGTTGGTGGGCCACTGAGCATGTCCCATTGTATCCACCCACTGAGCAACCACAAGGAGGCAGAGATGCCCAGAGAGAAGGAAAGACCTGGAGGGAGTGACAAATTGGTGCTGAGCCCTGCAGCCGAACCGCATCCCAGCAGCTCCAGGGTCTGATCCTGACCCTCCACAGCTCTTTTCATCAGTAACCTGAGGGTCCTGAGGTGTAAACTGGGGAGACAGGTTAATACATGACAGAGGACCAGACGGTGGCCTTTGAAATTGTCTTTATTTCTGAACATTCCTTTCCAACCATCCACCCAGGATTGACTCCCACACATGCAGCTGGAGGCCCAATACCTCTCCCCGTCCCCAAGCAAATCAGATTCGAGTCTCTGATTGTAGGACACTTTGCCTTTGAGGTCCCATGAACTCCCCAGCCTTTGCCCCTGCAATCCTGTTCCCGGGCTGGGTCCCTCCCTTCCCCCATTCACACTGAGCATGAACCTGAAACGGGGGTGCCCCCTGCATAATGCACCCCGGTCCGAGGTTTCAGCTTCCAAAGTTCCAGAAAGAAGCCTTTGCTGGGTGCACCCAGTGAGCAGGGTCACTACAGGGTCACATCACGGGCTCCATGTCATGAAAATGCCACCTCATAAACCTTCCTATGTCTAAGATGCTTGGTGGCAAGCTGGATGGTCCTGGGCTGTCCTAACTCCCTCAGTACCATCGTGAGCTCAGCCTGGATCAGGGCAAGTCTCTCCTTGTTGACGGTCCCCCGGGTCCTGTAACACTCCAGGGGGATGGGGTACACCTCGCGCCCTAAACTGCGCAGCCCGGTTGTGTGGCGCAGCAGCTTCTCCACGGTGGCCACGGGGAAGTTGTTCATATAGATGGTGAAGGTTCTGAGCCGGTGGCAGTGACTCAGGACAGGCAGGATGGCCTCGACTTGGGAGTCCCCCATCCTACAGTTATCCAGACCCAGGAACTGAAGGGTGGGTGCCACTGCCTCCAGCAGAGCTCGGAGGGGCTCACTGAAATCCGCAAGGTTGACTTCAGTTAGATGCAGGACCCTCAGCTCCCTGAGGTTCGGGCACTGGAACAGGTGTGTCAGGTCTGAACGCGTCAGCCGCGGGCAACACATTAGGCAGAATTTGTACAAGGGAACCTGCAGGCACCTGGGGAGACACAGAGCGGTTAGTGCCGGGGGACGGGAGTAGCCGATAGAGGGGGTCCTGCAGGTGACAGAAGATGGATTTGCACAAGCCCAGGGCTGTCTTCACAATCTGATGAAGGCCAGCAGCCAGGACACCCAGTCTCCTTTTAGGCTGGGACAAGTTCACGACATGGCCAGAGCTTCCTGTCCTCAGCTGCCAAGCAGCGCACTGCACTCTGCAGGGTGACTGGACAGAAGGAAAACCCCGGGAACCTGCTCAGAGAACCCGACACAGTGTCTAGGTTAAGGGTGGGCATCCCTGAACCTTAAGTTTGGGAGACAAAACCAAGAATGCTGTCAACTCAGGCTTCCTTCTCTCCACGGCTTGGGTTCCAGGCCCGAGATATCTGGGTAACATGAGGTTAGTTCATGTAATACATAAACAACAAATATGGCACTAACAGGTTTGACTCTGTGGATAGAGCGTTGGCCTTTGCATTGACGTGTCTCAGGTTTGAGTACCACTCAAGCACATGCACCTCATTTGCAGGCTCAATCCCTGGCCCTGGTTGGGGCATGAGCAGGGGGCAACCAATCGATGTGTCACTCTCACATAGATGTTTCTCTCTCTCTCTTCCCCTCCCTTCCACTCTCTAAAAATCAATGGGAAAAATATCCTCAGGTGAGGATTTAAAAAAGGGAGAGAGAGAGAGAAAAAGAGAGAGAGAGAGAGAGAGAGAGAGAGAGAGAGAGAGAGAGAGAGAGAGAGAAGACCTGGAAAGATCATGCAGGGACAACTGGGAGGCCAGTCTGCAGGGGCAACTTCTACCACAAACCACCTGTCACTCTTAGCAGTCCTTTCCCTCCCGCTCCCTTAGCTGGGGAATCCTGCCTTTCCTTCCTGCTAATGACCTTCCTGGCGCCCAGGACCACCTCTGACAGACGGGAAAGCTCAGACAGGCTCACGTGTGTTCACATGGCCGGTGGGCACAGAGCTTCTGTCTGGAAATGCTCCATCCCATGTGGCTTTTCCTCCTCCCGCCCCCTTCCTAAGTCCCGGTCACTTAGACACGTCTCCCTAAGGAAGAATTCACAGACCCCGGCTCGCTGGGTCACTCATTGAGCCAGCTCTGCTACCCCTCCTGACAGGCAGATTTTAAAACATGCTTCTCTAAGGTGCTCACGGGACACCACCCTCAAAGCAGCAAACCAGACCCTGCCTTGCCATTCTGGAGCTGCGTCCACTGTTCCCCAACTCACCTGAGCACCTGGTCCAGACGCCCTGGGAGGAAGGAAAGAGAACACATGTGGAGGTCCCGGAGGTGCCGCAGCCTGAGCATCTGAGAGAGGAATTGGGAAAAGGATCTCTGCTCCTCCTGGTCCAGCCTTTCCCCCTCCTGCTCCCCTTCCTCCTGCACCTCTACCTCCTACCTCTCCAGAACCTCTACCTCCTGCACCTCTACCTCCTCCCTCTCCTGCACCTCTACCTCCTGCACCTCTGCCTCCTCCCTCTCCTGCACCTCTGCCTCCTGCACCTCTACCTCCTCCCTCTCCTGCACCTCTGCCTCCTGCACCTCTGCCTCCTCCCTCTCCTGCACCTCTGCCTCCTCCCTCTCCTGCACCTCTGCCTCCTGCCACTCTGCCTCCTCCCTCTCCTGCA
>NW_005871684.1:249168-251734 GCF_000147115.1 Myotis lucifugus | reverse complement strand
AAAAAAAAAAAAAAAAAGTAAAAAGAAAAGAAGAGCAGTTGTGCATGTGAGCTCCTAAAACACATGAAACGAGAAGGCAAAAGAATAAAAAAAACAAAAAATACCAAAAGAAATGCAATAAGACCACTCCAATGGAAAAGTAGATCACATAAAAATACAGGACACTGCACAAAGGAATATAATCGTCAACCTACAAAGCAATAAAAATAACAGGATACTCAAAACCTGCAGCTCAAAAACTACCAAGCGGGGCAGAACAGCCTTATGGCAGTCAAGCACCTCTATCTCCTCCCAATCCTGCACCTCTGCTTCCTCCCTCTCCTGCACCTCTGCCTCCTGCTCCCCTTCCTCCTGCTCTTCTGCCTCCTGCACCTCTGCCTCCTCCCACTCCATCACCTCTTCCTCCTCCCTCTCCTGCTCCTCTGCCTCCTGCTCCCCTTCCTCCTGCTCCCCTTCCTCCTGCACCTCTGCCTCCTCCCACTCCATCACCTCTTCCTCCTCCCTCTCCTGCTCTTCCCTCTCCTGCTCCTGCTCTCCTCTCTCCAACTCCTCTTCCTCTCTCAACCCCTGCTCCTCTTCCTGTTGTACTTCTTCCTCTCCCTCCTCCTCTTCATCCCCTTCCTCCTCATAGACCTCAGTCAACTCTCCCATGAGAAAGATTTCCTGCAGGTTACTCATCGTTCCCAGGTAGAGAGAAAATGTCCCCAGGGTGGACAGGTCCCAGGTGCAGTTCACGTCCACTTCCTGGATGCAGCCCAGCCGCACTCTATCCAGGACCCTGCTGACCCTCTGGAAGGGCACCTCAGAAATCCTCAGTGTCTTGCAGCACAGGTGTAGCAACCCTTCCCTCTGCTGGGCCCATTGGATGATGTGCATGAAAAACTCATCCTGGTCCCTTTCATCAAAGGTAAGGTCTAGGAACACCTCCAAGGGAGCCAGGGGATGCTCCATGCTGGGGCTGGACCTGTGCATGGTCAGTAGTTCTCTCAGTGAGCAAGTCTCGGTGCCGACTCCAAGCCACATATCCCAGAAGTTGGTACCCGTGTTCCTTAAATCCAGCACCCGCAGTTTGCACCTCCTGTGGGGAGAAGAGGACATTAGCTGAGATTCTTGCAGGTCAACAGGGCATTGGCTGAGGTGCTTTATGGACTGTGTGTGTGTCAGTGGTTGAGCATTGACCTGTGAACTAGGAGGTCACAGTTCAATCCCCAGTCAGGGTACATGCCTGGGTTGCAGGCTCAATGCCCAGTGGGTGGGGGGAGTGTGTGTGTGTGCAGGAGGCAGCTGATCAATGATTCTCTCTCATCATGGAAGCCTCTATCACTATGTCTCCTTTTCTCTCAGAAATCAATAAACATTATATGTTTTTGAAAAGATCGACTGAGGGAGGGCAGGTCAGAATGAGAGTGAGCGTCTGACTTGAGGCACCAGTCAGACTGCACCCCCACCCTGAGCTTCTACTGTGAATCCCAGGGGCGGCTTCTCCCTCGCCCTCCTCCTCCCTCTGCTCTGTTTGCTCACCCCCTTCCCTCCCCTCCCTCCTGCTCAGCACTTGGAGTGCCTGTAAGTCCCACTGGGAGGAGGCAGGGCAGGTTTTGCAGGTGCCCCTGCCCAGTTGGCATCCCCCCACTCCCCACAGTGAGCTGGGCAGCGTGCAAGGGCTCCCCGAGCCTCACTGGCACGGTCAGAAACTTCAGGTCCACCCTCAGGCCCTCCAAACACCCTGACCTCCACTGTCTCCCAGATGCTCAGTCAGGACCCTACCAGGCACCTGGAGCAGCCTTACCTGGGCCGAACCTCCTGGGCAAGCAGAACGTCAAGCGCGTCCAACACGGGTTTTAAGCCCGCGGCCCGGGTTGGGGCATGATCGGGGGGACGCTGCATCAGGACCCCCAGAGGGAGGACAGTGAAGGGCCAGGCTTGAGCCAACGCCTTCAGGAGCTGGGGGCGGCGTCCACCGCGGTAGGCCATGGCGAACAGGTACGGGAAGAGCTCGGCGGGCAGGTCCTCCAGAGCGGCGATGGCCGAGGCCTGGTCCCTCAGCAGGCGCTTGGCTGCCAGCTCCAGGAGTGTGGGTGGCGTCCGGATGCTCATCTTCAAGGTGCTCAGAAAGGAACCCTGCAGAAACGTCCAGGGAACAAGACATCGTTGTCAGGCCAAGCCTTTGAGCCCCATCAACTCACGCCCCTTCCCTCAGAGGAACCAACTCAGGGCCGAAGCCACTGCCTGGCAATGGTGAGAGCCTCCGTTTGGTGAGTCCCATTCTGGGCTCGGTGACCACAGAGCCATAGCTCTCCCCTGCAGGCCCCCAGACAAGCATCTCAGAAGCACCCACATCTTCATTCCAGTCTGACTAGCACGTGGGTACTCAGGGGCCTAAAAGCTGACCCCTACCTTTTTGGGGGGTAAGTTTCAGACCCATTTGGGACACAAACTAAATAGTTAAAATGTCCAAAAAACCCCCAACAGTTAAGATGTTTTCATTGAGTTCAGTAGGGGGTGTGTGTCAGGGAATCAGCTTGTTTAGACATTTAAAAATAAACCAAAGCCCAAATCCAATGTTTGG
>NW_005871684.1:245277-247855 GCF_000147115.1 Myotis lucifugus | reverse complement strand
CTAATGGAACCCTGTGAATGACCAAGGCCATGTAACAGCATAGAGATAGTGTTTTCCTTGGAGAGAAGAGAGATGGAAAGACTCTTCTCTGGGAGAATTTAGGATTTAAAAGGAGACAAGCTGGAGGGCAGACAGTGCCATCCTAGAGGGCAAAGGGAGAGATTCCATCTTGTGTCCCTCCCAGGAGGAAAAGGGTGGGTCTCCTCTGGGAAAGATGAGATTAGCTCAGCAACTGGGTGGAGAAGATTAAATCTAAGAATGTGATTAGAGGGAAAGAGGCCAGGCCTGGGAGTTAGACATTTTCAAGCCCGAGAGGCACTGAAGGCAGATGCATGGGCTCTTTTGGGATCTTGGAGCCCGGGAGAGAAATAAACATGGGCCAACCACAGGTAACCCTGTCACATCATGGCAGCTGCCACCAGGTGACCTTTATCTGCGGGTCGGGGTTCTTCCACGGAGAACCCTTCCCAGGTAGCAAGTGCCTTCCCTCACTACAGCGTGTCTCCATGGCCCCATTTCTGCCCTCATGGCACCCCTTCACTTCACCACACCCCCAATGATCTCCCCTATGACCATCGCCCCCCAGGTCCCCACTTCAGTAAGCCTGTCCCCCAATATCACTCTGTTCTGCATTTGACTGACAGCCTGTTGTCTGCTGGACCAGAGGTTCTTTGAAGCCAGGGAGCAATCATGGCTCCTTAGATATCCGTGGAAGGAATTGGTGGCCATTGTCAGTGTGAGGAAGGCCAACTGGGGCCAGCCCACTGCTCCATGTGGAGCTTTTGGCCTGCACAGCCTTCCTCTAGGCCCCCATTCTTTTCCTGTTAGGCACTCACCCCACAGACACCTGAACTCACGGGGATACTGAGGGAGTTAGGACAGCCCAGGACCATCCAGCTTGCCACCAAGCACTTTAGACATAGGAAGGTTTATGAGGTGGCATTTTCGTGACATGGAGCCCGTGATGTGCCCCTGTAGTGACCCTGCTCACTGGGTGCACCCAGCAAAGGCTTCTTTCTGGAACTTTGGAAGCTGAAACCTCGGACTGGGGTGCATTATGCAGGGGGCACCCCCGTTTCAGGTTCATGCTCAGTGTGAATGGGGGAAGGGAGGGACCCAGCCCGGGTACAGGATTGCAAGGGCAAAGGTTGGGGAGTTCATGGGACCTCAAAGGCAAAGTGTCCTACAATCAGAGACACGAATCTGATTTGCTTGGGGACGGGGAGAGGTATTGGGCCTCCAGCTGCATGTGTGGGAGTCAATCCTGGGTGGATGGTTGGAAAGGAATGTTCAGAAATAAAGACAATTTCAAAGGCCACCGTCTGGTCCTCTGTCATGTATTAACCTGTCTCCCCAGTTTACACCTCAGGACCCTCAGGTTACTGATGAAAAGAGCTGTGGAGGGTCAGGATCAGACCCTGGAGCTGCTGGGATGCGGTTCGGCTGCAGGGCTCAGCACCACTTTGTC
This sequence comes from Myotis lucifugus, assembly GCF_000147115.1. NCBI lineage: Eukaryota > Metazoa > Chordata > Mammalia > Chiroptera > Vespertilionidae > Myotis > Myotis lucifugus. The sequence goes on along the minus strand of NW_005871684.1, from coordinate 246,387 downwards.
ACTCCCTCCAGGTCTTTCCTTCTCTCTGGGCATCTCTGCCTCCTTGTGGTTGCTCAGTGGGTGGATACAATGGGACATGCTAAGTGGCCCACCAACCCGCGAGGTGACGGGGACTCGCTGCTGGGACTGACCCTGGACACGAGAGGTCCTCATGGTGCTGCTGGTGAACCCCCAAGTCAGGACTTGTGCCAGGAGGGGTTCAGGGCACAAGGCAGAGCCCCCAGTACCACAAGGTCTTGTCCACACTGCAAAGAACCGAGCCGCTGGGCCTCCCAGCCCATGCCTGTCAGCCTGGTGCGGAGGAAGTCACGTGCCTGTGGCTGGGGGAAATCATCCAAATTCCTTTGATTGAAATATGAAAGTCATTCAGTCACAGAACACTTTTTGTTAGTATTTCTACACCACGTAAGATGTAACCCTGGAGACAGGTCATATCCATGGGAATTGGCTTTATTCCCATAACCTCTCTCATCTCTCTCTATGGAGGAAGCCTAGAGTAGCGTGTGTGTTTTTTTTTATATATTTTATTGATTTTTTACAGAGAGGAAGGGAGAGAGACAGAGAGTCAGAAACATCGATGAGAGAGAAACATCGATCAGCCGCCTCCTGCACAGCAACCCAGGTACATGCCCTTGACCGGAATCGAACCCGGGACCCCTCAGTCCGCAGGCCGACGCTCTATCCACTGAGCCAAACCGGTTTCGGCTAGAGTAGCGTGTTTTAAGTCAGCCTGTCAGGATGGGTAACAGAAGGACTGGGTAAATGGGTGAGGTGCTGCCTGTGCTAGGTCCCTCTATTGGGCAGTGTTCTCCAGACTAACCCATAGGGTCTACATGGAAGCATGTAAGACATTTCTAGGAATAGGCTCATACGTTGAGTCCTATTATCTGTGCTTTGCAAACTGGAGAAAGTCAATAGTATAACCAAGTCCAAGTGTGGAGGCCTGAGAACCTGAGGAGCCCAGGGGTAGCTACCTCCCTGAGGTGTGGTGTTCCCCTGCTGGATCGGCTTGGTGGGTACGGGCTGCAGGAGTGGCGGTGTCTGTGGGAAGGGAGCGGCTGTGCTTCAGGCTGTGCTGAGGGCACGTCACTCTCCTGCACTCTCGGGATT
>NW_005871684.1:195319-244179 GCF_000147115.1 Myotis lucifugus | reverse complement strand
CCACAAACGTTCGTTTTTCTTACAGAAGATAGGTCTTCCTAATAGTGAGCACGTGGGTCCATATAGATTGAAAAGGCCTGGGAACCCTCAAGCACCCATAACACAGCTTCCCTTCAAGCCCCGCTTCCTTCTGGGAAATTATGCTAATTTAATGGTCACCACCCACATATATTCCTACCAAACGGCAAGCTCTCCCTCCGACCCCTCTAAGGGAGGACCAGCTCAGATAATCCTGAGGACCAGCTCACAACCGGGGGAACACAGAGCGGTAGGAAGTGGATTTTACTCCTTTCTTTTATCTGCTTCCGAGAACCAGCCAGCATCATCAGAGGTCTGTAGGCGGCCTCACCAGGGTCCCTTGATGCTCCACAGCTTTCATAGCACGGGGGTCCAGTTGAGTGGGCTGGGGAGACTCTGGGCACCCCTGGGTCTTGTAACGGGGCTCCAACTCCTGGGGGCCGGGCCCACTAGTGGGGCCTGGGCGCTTTTCACCCCTTGTCGGGAGTCCTGGCTTCACTGAAACCTGTCTCCAAGCCCAGCTGTTATCAGGGTCTCGGTCTTCATGGTCCTGCCCCAGCACCCCCACCTCCTCAGAGGCCTGTGGGGCCCTGTTCACCCCTAGAGCCTGTCACATGGCTCAAGCCCTGCCTGCTGAGACCGTCCAGGGGTCCGGCCTTGGGGAGGGGGTGTTTCAGGTCCCAGGACTGTCCCAGGACCCGATCTTTTGGATCTGGGGTCCCAGTCTTCTGAGTGGGTGTACCCCCTAGTCCTGACCTTCCCACGGCCAGTCCCAGGTGCAGACCCGCCCCAGGGTCTGCCCACCCTGGTCCTGCCCTGTCCCAGGTCCCTCACTCCCCGTGGCCCGAACTGGTCGCGGACCCTCCTTGATGCCCATGGCGCGGGAGGCGCTCTCAGAGACTGACCCGAGTCCAGCGCTCACTGGTCCCGCGGTGCCCTCCCCGGAGGCGTGTCCTGGGGTCAGGCTTCCAGGGACCTGGGGGCCGGGCCTGGCCGGGGTTCAGAGCCTCCTGGGCCCAGACACAGCCGAGGCCGCGGCCGGAGTGGCGGGTGCCGCTGGCCAGGCCAGGCAGGGCTCGGACTCACTGACCTGCCGCCATCTCAGCTGCTGATGAGCTGAGCGCACGTGGGGGCAGGGCCGGGAGGGGAGGGGGTGCCGCTCCCTCCGGGTCCCCCCAAGAGCCGGAGAAAAAAGCCCAACCGGGGTTTAAAAGGAAGAGGCAGAAATGCCCGAAGGTGTGGGACCTTGGTAGATAGAACTGTGGGTATTTAAAGATGTTAACATAAAAAAAACATTGAAACCTGTAAAGAATTTTGTGAGTTTATTTAAGCCAAACTGTGGACATATGCCGAGAAGCAGAACCTCAATGAATTGAGATAGTGCTCCGGAGAATGGAGAGTTACAGCTGTATTTAAACATTGCAATTAAAGGAAAGGGACGTAGGTGGGTTACATGAAATTCATTGGTGATAGATTGAGGAGGTGGGATTAAGCAAAGCGGGGAAACCTCTGGGATAGGATGACAGGTGAAATGACATGTGCTTCTCTTACACAGTCGGGTACAGGATAGCTTAACGTAATTAACAGTTGGCAGTTAACTTGGTAACAATGACAGTGAGGGAATGTCCTGGTGCCACTGGTTGTGCCCTGAGGGGTCCCGGGGTAAAAAGGAAGTTACGAGTTGCCCAGACATCTCAGAATATATTTTATCTTAGAGGCAAAAAGGCAAATGGGCTCAGTAAGGATCAAAGTTGATCTTTGTCAGGGAAAATGCCGGCTTACTACATGACTACCCACTATAACCTGTTTGTGGTTAAATATTTAATTTTCAAACCATCTTTTGTGGTTATTTTAGGTCTCTCAGTTTGCAAGACTGCCACTTGGGCCTCCCCTGAGCTTGTCAGGTTAGCATGTGGCTCCTTTCTTCCACTAAGATAAAGATAAATAACTGATATCCTCAGTCCTAATTTCTAACATCTTCATTTCACATATATGAAAAACTAGGTAAGGATAGGAGACTGAGGTTAGACTTATTGATAAATGGAAACAGTCCAGACCCTCAGCTGTGAAGCTTCCAGTCTAGTAGAAGAGAAAATATGTTTGTGATTTTTATTTATTTATTTATTTATTTAATATATTTTATTGATTTTTTACAGAGAGGAAGGGAGAGAGATAGAGAGTTAGAAACATCGATGAGAGAGAAACATCGATCAGCTGCCTCCTGCACGTCCCTGACTGGGGATGTGCCCACAACCCAGGTACATGCCCTTGACCGGAATCTAACCTGGGACCTTTCAGTCCGCAGGCCGACGCTCTATCCACTGAGCCAAACCGGTTTCGGCTGTTTGTGATTTTTTAAAAATTGTTTTATTGCTTAAAATATTACAAAGAGTATTATCTATGTCTCCTATTACAAAGGACTCAGAAGGAGGGATCACAGGGGAGACAGATGTTTTGCCTGAGCTCATGAGGTCTCTTCACCGGATTTGAAGCAGACAGTGCCAGAGGGGCTTGCTCTGTGTGTGATTTTGAAGTTTCTCTTTCCTTTTTCCACAGGAGATTCACGAGTCTGCAGCCAATGGCGGATCGTCATCCGGAACCGGGGCCCTCCAGACCCTCGGAGGTCCAGAAAGGGATGGAGCCACAGAGTGACCAGGAGGCAACAGAGTCTAAGCCAGTAGACCATTACCTCCGCAGGGTGAGTATGGGCTGGCCTCTGGGGAACCTGAGGGAGTGGTATGGATGACGGGGACATGTTTTGGACACAGAGCCAAGTTCTGTGCCTCTATGTGGAGTGTGCTTTCCCATGCAAGCATCCCCCATCCTAAAACATCCTCACCAGGCTGGCCTCCTCATCTGCACACAGATTGCTGGTATATCTGCCCCCATCCATAGCTCTTATTCAGATCTTTGTTTTGCTCGTTGTTTAATTTTATGTATAGTTGATGATGAAAACGTTCTAATGTGAAAAGAAACCTCTATGTTACGTCTCCCACAGCGTCAGACCCAGCCGAGTCCCATCCCCACCTCCAAGAGGAGGCGTGTGGAAGACCCCAGTCCCAGCCCTGGGTCACCTGGCAGGAAAACCGAGGAGACATCCCCAGCGACTCCCTTCAGAAACCCTGAGGGGAGCGCCTGCTCACCTTCCGGACGAAATAGTGGGCAGGGAGTTCCTGTCACTGACACCGCTCAGGCAGCAGGTTCACCCTTTATCCAGGATGCCACCCACAGTGTCCAGGAGGCGCACCACAAGCTCCATTCTGTCTCCAGCACCCATGGCCTGGGCCACACCCTCACCTCTCAGGCACAAGCCAGGTTCCCCGATGGGAACTCGCCCAGCATGGCACATCCTGCTGCACAGAGTGGGTGCCAGGACTCCAAACTTAGCACCAAGGCACCCAGGCAAGAGAGCAGCCCCGGCATCCATCCAGCTCGCCAGAAGGCCAGAAAGAAAAGAAGACTCAGGCCCTGCCTGTCCACCAGAAAGACCATACATGCAGCACACCTCCAGCCTCTGCACCTGGGCCCTCTCGCCAAGACCCTGCAGGCCTGCCTGTCCACCAGAGAGACCATACATGCAGCAAACCTCTAGCCTCTGCACCTGGGCCCTCTCGCCAAGACCCTGCAGGCCTGCCTGTCCACCAGAGAGACCATACATGCAGCACACCTCCAGCCTCTGCACCTGGGCCCTCTCGCCAAGACCCTGCAGGCCTGCCTGTCCACCAGAGAGACCATACATGCAGCAAACCTCTAGCCTCTGCACCTGGGCCCTCTCGCCAAGACCCTGCAGCCCTGCCTGTCCACCAGAGAGACCATACATGCAGCAAACCTCCAGCCTCTGCACCTGGGCCCTCTCGCCAAGACCCTGCAGGCCTGCCTGTCCATCAGAGAGACCATACATGCAGCAAACCTCCAGCCTCTGCACCTGGGCCCTCTCGCCAAGACCCTGCAGGCCTGCCTGTCCACCAGAGAGACGATACATACAGCACACCTCCAGCCTCTGCACCTGGGCCCTCGCGCCAAGACCCTGCAGGCCTGCCTGTCCATCAGAGAGACCATACATGGAGCAAACCTCTAGCCTCTGCACCTGGGCCCTCTCGCCAAGACCCTGCAGGCCTGCCTGTCCACCAGAGAGACCATACATGCAGCAAACCTCCAGCCTCTGCACCTGGGCCCTCTCACCAAGACCCTGCAGACATGCCTGTCCACCAGAGAGACCATACATGCAGCAAACCTCCAGCCTCTGCCCCTGGGCCCTCTCGCCAAGACCCTGCAGCCCTGCCAGCTCCCACCAAGTCCCCCGATTCCATGTGAGCCCATCAGCATTAAGACATTACATGGAGGCCAGTGGAGCTGCAGGCTGGTGACAGCTCCCTCCCTTCCTCCTGCTGAGAAGCCCACGTGAGGTCTTCAGTTTTATTAAGAAATAATAAATAAATTTAGTAAATTTATTTATTATTAATAAATTTTCAATAAATTTTAATAAGTTTTAATAAATTTCATTGTATATAGTTTTTATCCCTGTTCATAATAAAATTCTGAAAAATATGTCCTGCTGTGATTGGGTTTCATTTCTGATCATTTCACACCATTTTTGCAGTAATGGCTGCACCACAAAGCTCAGGTCCCTGAGAGGAGAGTGGAGTCTGATGTTCCTTGAAATGACAGTAGTTTGGGCTCCACCTGTAGGTCCCTGCCTAATTCCCTTTTCGCAGTCAAGGTCGTCCCCACCCTAAGGGCCACTAAAAGCCCTTAGGAAATCACCCTCCAAAGGTGCCCCTCCCTTGTGGTCCTTCAGCAGCCTCAGTGCCCCTCTCAGAATCCCTCAGTCCATGCCCACCCCAACCCCATCCGGGGAGCACTCCCTGACCTGTACGACTTCAGAACATGTCCAGAACCCTACATCTGCCCCCACCATGCCGTGAGAATGAGAGCTCTGCACAGAGGGTTTAGGGAGTTTTTGGTTGCATGCCTCGTAACTGAGAAAACACTAACTATCATAGTTTGAGATATTATTATTCAGCTTTCAAGAAACTGATAAACATTCAGCATGACTTCAGAAGAGGCGATACTTCAAGTGTGAGTTAGGAAGGGTGTGCTGCGGACTGAGACAGACCCTCCTTCACCTCTGTGCGAAGCCTTCAGGGAAATCTAGATCGGCCATCAATGTGAATGAGCTATTTTTAAAAACATTAAGAGATAGTTAATCAAGAATATAGTGAGCATAGAATAGAGATAATTTGTTGTGTCTCATTTTCTATTATCATTGCAAAGGTAAATCTTTGAATGTATTTACAATTTCCAAATTAGAGTAATTCATCTGTTCTTGCTAAAATTATGAATGACTTTATGTTTTCTGACACTAACAGTTAATAGCAGTTTTCAATAATGTCCATGAGAATATAGAAATTACTTGCTTTTATAATGTATAAAATTGTCACCCTAAAATTCTACTCAAACTTCTATCAACTACAGACAAAAACCTGTATTGAATTATATCCTGATACAGTAAAATTTACAGCAATGCTATCTAATTTTATTCACTTGTTAGGTGAAATCACTACTTATTGAAAATTTAGTAAACCATATTACAAGTAATGATATGGACCAAACAAATGATCTAACCTCTTAAATTTCACTATCAGAACAGGCTCTTCAATTTGCTTAGCTGAATTCGCTATTTTATACTAGTGGCCGGGTGCACGAAATTCATGCATGGGGGAGGGTGTGTTCCTCAGCCTGGGGCCTCTGGGGGGGGGGGTGGGTCCTCGGGCCCAGCACACCCTGCCTTGCGCTGGGGTGGGGGCGAGCTGCAGTGGCTGTTCCCTGGACCTTCCTGGGAGAGAGCCGCCCCAGGTCTCAGCTTTCCTGGCACAGGGCCCCCTGGGGCTCTCCGAGGTCCCTCGCCAACTGCTTTAAGAGAACCTTTAAGAGAGGTTCCGGGAGACTGGGTTTCCCGCCCTCTGATCACCATGGTGATGACGGGGCCGCAGGCCTGCCGGCAACCCTGGCCCCCAGGGGTCCGGGGTTGGCCGCCCAGCCCTGCCCAGGGGTCCGGGGTTGCTGCCCGGCTTTCCAATCACCGGCGGAGGGGTGGGGAAAGGCGGCCTTTGCCCGCCCCCCAGCTCTTGCCTGCTGCCTGGGTCGCTGATCACCATTCTTCCTCTTTTCCCTTTCGCCCCCCCATCATTGCGCATATGCAAATTAACCACCATCTTTGTTGGCAGTTAATTTGCATATTGCCCTGATTAGCCAATGAAAAGCGTAGCGGAGTTACGATTAATTACCCTTTTTGTCTATTATTATATAGGACTAGAGGCCTGGTGCACGAAATTCGTGCACTGGGGCGAGGGGGTCCCTCAGCCTGGCCTGCACCCTCTCCAATCTGGGACTCCTTGGGGGATGTCAGACTGCCCGTTTAGGCCCGATCCTGCACCAGCAGTCGGACATCCCTCTCGCAATTCAGGACCGCTGGCTCTTAACCACTCACCTGCCTGCCTGCCTGATTGTCCCTAACCACTCTGTCTGCCAGCCTGATCGTCCCCCACTGCCCCCCCTGCCAGCCTGTTTGCCCCCAACTACCCCCTGCCACCGGCCTGATTGCTCCCAACTGCCCCCCCTTGCGAGCCTGATTGGGGTTGGGGGGCCGATTGGGGGTGGGGCTGGCCATGCGGAGGGGCTGTGGTTGATGGGCTGGGCGGCCACCCCTCCAGAAGGGGTGGGGGGTGGCTATCAGGGCCAGTGGCCTGGGGGAGGATCCATGGGTGGTTGGCCAGCCTGCCCTGCCCCTGATTGGATGGGGGGGGGGGCAATCTGGGGTGGGGCTGGGCAAGGGGAGGGGCTGCAGGAGGTTGGCCGCCCAGCCCTGCCCCCTCTTGGGGTGGGGGGGGGGTGCAATCAGGGGCAGACAGCCCGGGGAGGGGCTGTGGGCCTATTGTGGTGGGGCAGGTTGGTCAAGGGTGGGGCTGGCCGGGGGTGGGGAGGAGGAGGGTGGTGGGAAGAGAGGGGGTATTTGGCTGGCTGGCCTGCTCTTTTTTTTTTTTTTTTTTTTGCAACTTCTCAACTTTTACTTGTGGTGCCTGTGCTATGTCTGAAAAATACCTTCTCCCTCTGCCCGGGACAGTGCTGGGGAGACCACTCCAGGTGACCACTCTGGTCCTGGCTACTGGTCCTGGCACTTCCTGGTCCTCGGTTCCTTTCTGGTCCTGCCTGCAGCCCTGGTCCCCCTACCTGGCTCAGCCTCCCATCTCCATCCTGGCCTCAGATGGCCCCCTTGGCTCCTGGGGGCTCTGTCCTCCCCTCCTAACCTGGAGATCTCAAGGAAGGTTATGGCTTCTCAGACTCCTCAACAGCCCTGTCACTCGTGTTCACACAGGAAAGGGGTGCATGTGGCAGAAGCAGCTGTATAAATGCGGGTGCAGGAGCAAGTCTTCCGGGGTCACATGGACAGTTTGCTGATGACACAGATCAGGGCCACATTCTCATCCTTGAGGCGCTAGTTGTCAGCTCGGAGGTTGGACAGGCCCTTCAGCTCCTCTTTCAGTCCATGGATTCTGGCTCTCCTTCATCTCATTGGAGTGCAGGGCATGGGGGGCTAGGGCCCCACTCTGATGCTTCATGGGACACCTGAGGCTGCTTGCCTTGTTCCCAAAGGCCCCACATTTGCAACATCTCACCTGGAGGAGAGAAGGAGGTCAGAGAGTCAGCTCAAAACACGGGCACATTTCAAAGGAGAACAGGGAGACATATTGATGGAGGTCGAGTATGGGTCACACCAGGGAGGTCTCACCAGGTAGCCATTGTTCAAGGTTTTAGGGTGGATCCCAAAGCCCGGGTTAGTTTGGAAAGAACATAGGAAAAAGGATGGAAGGCATAAGCATTCATATATAGAACCAAATGGAAACCAAATGTTAAGGACAAAAAACAACAACAGCCGGAACCAGTTTGGCTCTGTGGATAGAGCCTCGGCCTGCGGACTGAAAGGTCCTGGGTTCGATTCCGGTCAAGGGCATGTACCTGGGTTGCGGGCACATCCCCAGTAGGAGATGTGCAGGAGGCAGCTGATCGATGTTTCTCTTATCCATGTTTCTAACTCTCTATCTCTCTCCCTTCCTCTCTGTAAAAAATCAATAAAATATATATTTAAAACAAAAACAAAAACAAAAAAACAACAACAACAAAAACAGGCTGCACAGGACACTATTAAAGGTGAGGTTGTTCCTGCAAATCCGAAGGGACCAGTCCGACTGGTGAGGATTTCCTATGTTAGGGGACTGTTGCATGGGAAAGAACACCCCACTTGTAGACACAGAATTTGCCTTGTCCAAACCCTGTCTCTGTCATCCATGCTACCTGCTTCCCCAGGTCCCCCAAAGATCAAAGCCCCTACTCACCCTGGGATTCTCCTCCTCTGGCGGGGGGAGGGGGGTAGCCTTGCGTGCCACTGGGGCCATCTGAGGCCGCTTCCCTTCCTGAGCCATCAAAGGTCTGCAGGGCCCTTGCGCTGGGTCACGACCTGCCTTCTGCCACACCACCTACGACCTTCACATCTTTTGCTCTCAGCTGTGGACCTGTGAATCTCCCGTGGAAAAAGAAAAGAGAAACGTTTCCAAATCACACAGAGGGCAAGCTCCTCATGCACCATCTGCTCCAAGTCAGGTGAAGGGATCTCATGAGCTCAGGAAAAACATCTGTGCCCCACTGTGACCCTTCTTTCTGAGTCCTTTGTCCTATAATGATTCCTCTCCCCAGGACAGGACTCTAAGATAACACAGCTGAGACTTACTTGGAGAGGTGCATGTGCATTCATCAAGGAGGGATTTCAAAGAGGAGATCGTGAGTAGTTCTACCCTGTGTCCTAGTAGGACAGAGAAAGACAGTGTTTCCTGGGACTTACCGTCATCAATGCATTGAGTATTAGAGTTTACATATTAGCACAGCAAAGTAAAGGGTCCTCCCCTCTGGGAAATATGAAGTTACCTTTGTATAGAAGAGGAGCCAAGGTTCAAATACAAATTAACCCAGACAAAAATATTTTCTCCTCTGCTAGTCTGGAAGCATTGCAAATAAGGCTCTGGACAGTGTGTGTGTGTGTGTGTGTGTGTGTGTGTGTGTGTGTGTGTGTGTTTTCATCATTCTATCTTCAGTTTCCTATCATTAATTAGTTTCAATTTTTTCTTTTAAAAATATATTGTTATTGATTTCAGAGAGGAAGGGAGAGGGAGAGAGAAATGGAAACATCAATGATAAGAGAAAATCATTGATCCGCTGCCTCCTGCCTGTCCCCTAATAGGCATGGAGCCCACAACCCAGGGATGTGCCCTTGACTGGAATGGAACCCGGAACCCTTCAGTCTGTAGGCCCACCCTCTACCCACTGGGTCAAACAGGCTAGGCCCTAGGGCAATTAGTTTCTAAGAAATGTGAAATTCATATGTTGGAACTAAGTCTGAACAAATCAATTATGTACTTTTAAGTGCCCCTATCTTGATCTCACAACTTTCCATACCTGTTCTCACACCGGCTCCAACAAATCACAGTGCTAGGGTCCATTTGTTTTGAAATTTATTCTTGGGGTAATAACGAGCATTGAAAATATGTAATTTGTCCATCTCTCCATTCAGATGTATTGTGAATGTGAAAGAATCCTCACCCCACTGCCTAATGTGCAAGCACTCCCAAATTTTTCTTTAGTGTCTTGTCTCTCTGAGAGACAATGGAAGGACCCCACTAAAAGGAAACCCGCCATGCAGGGGTTGCTCAGTGCTTGAGCGTGGTGGGGGCTCTATCCCTGGGGTGGGAGCTCCATCCCCGGTTGGAGGTGTGCAGGAGGTAGCCAATAGATGTTTCTCCGTCATCAACATTTATGGCCCTTTCTTTCTCCCTTCCTCTCTCTCTACAACCAAGAAAACAGGCTTTCTAGAAAAGAATATGGAAGGAAACCCACCTGCAATCCCGCTGTGCTCCTGCAGTCCGTCAGCAGGTCCTCAGAAAATGGGTGCTGGACCAGCTCCCCTGGGCCCGCTGCAGCTTCCAAGGGGCCTGTTTCAGGGCTACTGGCAGAATTTCCAGTCCTCCCTGGACTTTTATACTGGTTGGAGGGGAATTCCCAAGTAGGCGCAGACTACCAAATTAGCATAATTGCATGGAGGGACACAATGCTTGAAGGGATTTGCTTTTCTGGGTCCTTTAGCGTTTTTAGTTATTTATTCTTTACACTGACCTGTTTTTTTACTCTTAGGAAGATGTACCTCCTTTAAGAAAAACGAACATTTGTGGAAATGCCTGCTGTTTCCTTCAACACTTTGCCTTGTTTAATGTGCTGACATGCTTGGGAGATAAACGGACTGGTAATACACAGAGCGGAGAGTTCTTTGGCATGAAGTCCGCCCACAGTGTGTGCAACCAATGACCTCCTTCACCCCCAGAACTCTTCATGTTTCCAAATGAAGCTCGGATTCTATGAAAAGCCTTTCTTCTTCTCAACCTCAATCCTGACCTCCTGCCACCGTTGTCGCCTCTGTGTCTTGGAAGAGGACCCTCTAGGGAACTCACAGGGATGGAGCCCCCAATTTTGTTCTTGTGGGACTAGCTCACTTTGCACTTTCCCTTTGACTCAAATCACTGTGCCTGAGTCATTCCATGTCTGCACAATGAACTCTATGTCCTCCCAGGTCACAGTCTGTCCTGCAGGTGGATGTACATAAACTTGGACTTGTTCCTTCAGTCTCTTCTACTGGTTGATACTTGGTACTTTCTTCAGTTTCTCTTCCACTGTCATCTGACTGGATATTTGAGGCACATTCCTAGGTGTTTACTAAGAGGCTTTGAGGAAGCTAAAGGCAAGTCATCCCATTTTTGCCTTTTGTTACTTCCTTCCCCAGAGAATTGTGTTCCAAGCAAGTCAACCAATCAGGCCCAGCTTTGCTCCAGCACAGGCGGGGCCTGTCTGATTTCAAAATGTGGGCATTCTGGGTAGTTTCCCATTTTATAATTTGCATACATATGAATTTCCACTGACCTTCTCATTGGTCTGTCCTCTGTTATTGATGAATGTGCCCCCATGGTGACCCTGGTTAAGGACCTGGAACTGTGGTTCCACCCCTGGTGTCCCTACACCTGTGGCTCAGACTGGACACCCAACTTCTTATGAGATCCTTGTCCCTGCTTGTCCTACCATTGATCTTAAGTGACCCCAGACTGTGCTAGTCGGTAGGAGCACAGATCAGCCCAGTGGGTCTGCTGGGAGCATCTCCCTTTGATGTTTATGTTCAACCTGGGTGTTTGTTGAAGGACCACATTCTTATCTTGGGGGACAAAGTGGTAAACATCCTTTCATTTTGCCTTGGGACAGCAAGTTTTGTTCATTATTAAAAAACAACAAAAACAGTTTAAGGAGTGGCTGATAAGATTAGGGATTTTACCTTATTGCAGCTCTGGAGTCAGTGTTGAGCACAAATATTAGAATTAACCCTTTCCTCCCCCACTGCCTCCACCAATCTTTAGCTCAGTTCAGAGCTTTTAGAACAAAAGTCAATGAGCTTTCTTGGTTCCAGGTCGGCAGATCTCTGTCTCCTATCAGCTTTATTTTCTAGACTGTTCCTTCGGGTTGGCAGAAACAGCTAAGGCCCAATCTGGAGTGAGTGCCGGGCATAAAAATCAGAATCAAGTAAGATGTAGATTGTGGTCAGAGGCTTCACTGTTCACACCCCACCCCCCACCCCCCCCGCCCCAAATACCATCCTGTAGCTCCCTTCAGAGCTTTTAGAACAAAAATCAAAGAATTCCCTATTTTATAATTTTCATATGTTTTATCTCCCAGTGACCTCCCTTGTCTTTTGTCTATAATTGATAAGTTCTCTTTCATTGTGATTATACTCAGGGCCCACCCTTTGGGTCTCTGCACCTGGAGCTCAGCCTGGCCACTGCACCTCCCTGGGTCTGTCTCTCCAGGCTGGTACGGCCCATGACCTTAATTATCTCTGGTCTGCCTTAGCCCAGAAGTTGTATTTTGTCCACTCTTAGGTTCAGCCTCAGAAGTCAGAGTTAACTGTGTCATGTCTGAGAAATAAGGCCCGTTTACTGGGGGAATTATACGAAGTAGCATACACCACCCTAGTCTAATGTTTTAAATTATTAATTGTTCAATTTGCTCCTTATCTCTTCTGATGGAATCTGTTGGAATTTTGAATGCCATCAGAAGTCTTTTCTCCTGAAAAATTTTGACTCTGTGTATGTGCTAACTACCCCGCATTTAATGTCCTATATTTCAGTTATGGCTGTTTCCCATTTTTCTAAAACACTGTACAATGGCTTTTCTAATTAAACATGATTTTCTAACAGACCCCAATAACTCCAAGAACTTAAGGTTTCCCAGCACAGACAAACAGAAATGAGTTTGAAGTGATGTGAAGGGATGGATGTATTCATGAGCTTGATCGTGTGGGATCCTTTCCCAATGAATATGTAGAGCAAGTCACCATATTGTGCATCTTAAGCTGTCCTAAAATCAAAATACCTGAAAAAATAGATTCTCTTATTTTGGAATAAGTCAACTGAAGCAATAAGGAAATTAAAAAAGTTTTCATGCCTGACTTTTTGCTGTTCCTCTGAATCTGAATGGGGATCTGGGTAGATCTCTTGTATGTTGCCATCACGGTGAGATCTCATAAACCCACTGCTGTTGTCATTTAGATGGAAGATTTATTTTTCTTTTTTAAAATATATTTTATTGATCTTTTACAGAGAGGAAGGGAGAGGGATAGAGAGTTAGAAACATCGATGAGATAGAAACATCAACCAGCAGTCCAGGCCCATTAGCTTAAAAGCCCACCAGTGCCAAACTCCAACTTTCACTCTCTGAATTGTTCTAAATATAGCTCAAGTTAGCACATGTAACCATTTAGAGTCTGCCTGCTGCACATACCCTGCTAAAATGCACCCACCATTGGCAAGCCCTAAGTGAGGTAAACTATGGACTACACAAGTCGCTAAGCTGCTGCTAGTCTTCTGTAGTTCTGTCCCCGAGACACCCCATCTTATGGCAGAGGGACTTCATCTGACAAGGAAGCACCCTCTCCCCAGACTCTATCAATAACCAAAAAGCTCTCTTCCCTCTGGGTGGTAGCCCTGCACTGCTGCCTCTGGAAGGAACCATCCCCCCCTGTGAGGGACTTCCCTTCACCAGCAAGTGGTCAGTGTGGCACCCAAATTAAGCTACTTGTGTGATTCTGTCACTGTGTAGTCATGTAATTGTCCTCTTTCAACTCCCAGACCCCTTGATCTCACTGCAACTGCTCAACATACTTATATGCATAGGTTAGTGGAGATACATCCCACTGGGACGTGCTTCTCTGAGTGGGTAGACATCAATCCTAGGGATCCCAGCATCAGCACAGCAGCCGGACCTGCCCCTTCCCTCCTGGAGACCCCCTGGGAAAAGTGTGGTTCCTGGCTAGGCCACCAGATAGGTCTCAAATCCAAATTTTACCCTGGATCACACCTGAAGTCAGCTACAGTTTGGAGACAAATTATATATTAAGTAGATTAGTTATGTAATAATATGTGACTTTATTTTAGAAAATGATTATAAAATATTTCAATGTAAAAAATAAGATAAAAGAAGACTGGTGTACCCAGATAGCAATGTAAATAGTAAAAAATATATTTGTAATTAAATTTATTGTGGAGCAGGTTTCAAGTGTACCTAGTAAAATATTTTTATTTGCAAACACAAAGTGCCCACCAGCTGTAATAACTTGGTATATACAGTATCAATACATTAGTGCTCATAGCGACTCTAAGATAAAGGTACTCAGCTATTTCCACCTTTGAAATGAAGAAACTGAGTCACAGAAAGGTTCAGTTACAAGGTCTCATGGGCTGTGACAGTGGAAATTAGAACCCTGGGGTGTGTCTCCACAGTCTGAACTTCTCACCACAAATTTGTTCTCTTTGACCCTTGTTCACACTTCCATGTCTCCCTGGCTGATCACAACCCATGTCTCTCTAGCCAGAGGGCCGAGATGTTGAATTCTGATGGCTAATCTCATACATGACTTGACCCCCCCCCCCCCCGCCGCCACTCCAGCTGTAGAGAGTCAGTTGAGGAGCTTTCTAAAAAATAATGATGTATTAATGTCACACAGAGAAGTGCTCCTTTCACTGGTCTCAGGCTATGATTTGGGATTGTGCCAGTTTTGGAAGAGCACAAATCATCCCAGTTATGTCTTGAGAGCATTTCTCCTTGAGGCTCAGGTCCAGTATTGGGGTTGGTTGAAGAGTAATATACTCCCAACCCCTGGGGCAAAGTAATTCTATCTTGCTGGAGTTTTCTTTCTGGGCTGCTGTGGGGACACACAGCACTGGCTCAGTTTGGGGAATGAGTAAGTGCATAACTCAGGGCTCATCTAAATAAGATGTGGGATGAACTTCTGTCCAAATTAGTTGGAATCAGAAACATCATGGAAATAATGCAAAAATTCTTGGCCTGGAAGGGCAGAGCTGCTCAGGGGCAGGGGCAGGGGCAGGGCTGGAGCCTATCTTACTGTTTATACTAGTTATGACACTGTCCCATGCCCTGCTGGGCCAGGCTCACAGCGCACAGAGAAACTTGTCAAAGATCCCTGCTGTGACCACTAGGACACAGATGAAGACAGAAGATGATGAGCTGTATGAAAGCAGCTGTGGGAGAAAGGAATACTCAGAGAGACAGGCTGAACCTCTAACCCACATGCCAAGGTGTGCAGACTCCCACATCTGCATTTACAACTGTGTAAAAAAAGAAAACCAGGATTTTATCAACATAGATTTTTTCAGCAACAGTTTATTGTTTAATAGCAATCATCTATTGAAAAAGTTTAATCTAATTTCTTACAAAATTTTGCATTTAATATTCTCAGATCACCCTATCTTGCATTTATATGACATATTTTCCCCAGGAATAGTTTTTTTCCCCTTAAAATTATGAATCATGTGCTAATTAGTATGTTAAATAAACCTCTAGAGGGTTTTTTTCCCCCTAGATTGAGTTTTCAGGTATGAAATCCAGCTGAAGCTTTCTCCACTTTGAGTATAGAACTGCTGTCCCCTCAACATGAGGACTGTAGTGCTGACTATAAATGAGTAATCTCTGTCCTTCTTTCATGACACAGAACGTATTTTCTATTCTCCAAATTCTCATATGAGCCACAGCATTCCTCTCTGAATAAAGGACTTCTCATATGTTTTCACTGAATCATTTCCCAAGGAAAAATTATTGGTATTCCTCAAGAGGTTTTAGTCTCCTAAATACTGGTCTAGTGGTTATTTCATCACTGAGTTTTCTTGTGCACACCATGCTTGGAGCTTGGCTGAATAAATGTTCATAGCAACTACAGACCTAGGGGTTCTCCCAAGTGGGGTTTGCTCACATTGTTTACCATGAATTATAAATGAAAGCATTCCCCGTGACTGCAGACTGAGGGGTTCTCCCGTGTGAATTTTCTAGTATGAAGCCGAGAGCTGTTGCTGCAGACTTCTGCATTCTTCATGCTTCCAGTGTGAGTTCTCCCATGTCACCTATGGTCAGACGAGTGACTGAAGGCTTTGCCAGAGAGATTCCATACAACTGGATTATCTTCCATCTACATTTTCACATGGAAGATGAGTAAGGATGACTGCAGGACCTTCCACATTGATCACAGACAGTGTTTCCTTAATGTGGGAGTCCTTGCTGTTTTTTAATGTTAAAACTATGATTGAGTTTTCTTCTATATTCATTACTTATAATACCATGTCATCTCAGGTCAGAATATTTACTGAAGGCATTCATAATTCTCTCTACATTGTGGGTTCCTTCATGTCGTCTAAGGGCAGAACACTGACTGAAGGCTTTCCCACACAGATGACATCCATAAGGTTTCTCTCCTGTGTGAGTTCTCTCATGTCGTCTCAGGGCAGAACATTTACTGAAGGCTTTGCCACACTGACAACACTCATACGGTTGTTCTCCAGTGTGTGTCCTTTGGTGCTGTCTGAGGTTAGACGACTGACTGAAGGCTTTCCCACATATATGACATTCATAAGGTTTCTCTCCGGTATGAGTGAGACTATGTTTTCTAAGGTCAGAGCTCTGAATAAAGGCATTCCCACAGATGTGGCATTCGTACGGTTTCTCTCCAGTGTGAGTCATCTCATGTCTTCTAAGGCTAGAGCAATTACTGAAGGTTTTCCCACATAGATGGCACTCATATGATTTAACTCTGGTGTAAAGTTGCTTATGTTGATTAACATATGACTGGTCACTAAAGGATTTTTGATATTGTTTGCTGATACAGGGTTTCTTTTCCATATGAGTTAACACATGTTGAGTCACTGTGGAGCTATGAGTGAAATCTCCCAAATCATTATATTCATAGGGATCCTCTTGAGTGTGAAATTTCTGCTTTGGGGAAAAAGATGAAAGGCTGTTAATTGATTTGCCCACATAAGTTCATACATTCACTTCTCTACATATGAGTACTAAACTAATCTTTCCGTGATGATATCTAATTAAAATGTTTCCAATGATGCCTACATATGCTGGTGTGTTACTCCACTCCACACACAGATTTTCTCTTTTGTAGCATCCCAACTACAGAGCTTATAGGTTAATTTTGAAAACTTCAATTATGTTTCAAAGACTAGGTATACAAACAACATTTATGCAGTTGTCCTTTTTATTAATATCTCAGGTTATAGTTATGAGCTTAGGTTAATTCCTTCTCTACATTGAAACTACTCCAAGTTTTTTGCTCAGAAAAAGCTTTATCCCAAATTAACATAAATCACACTATTGTACTCAAGTACTAACATCCAATTGCCAAGTTTTGATTTGGATGACCAGAGTGAACACTCATGAAACTTACCAATTGCATGATTGTAAATGTGTCCTTTCCACTGGTGTGTTGTGTGGCTATTATTTCTTCATTTTGAACGGCACTTTCCCTGCCTAAAATAATTTTTAAAAAATTAGAATGGCTTTAGGGAAATGAAGATGTGAGTATGTCTCAAAAATTGGCATTCTGATGGGGAATACTCTAAGGAAGTAGAAACACACCCAAAGGCACTGACAATTAGTAAAGATTTTCAGGATTGAAGTGCAAAAAACATAAAATAGATGTTGGGTAGCAAAAGAGAGAGAAACTTTCAAAGGGAAAGATCAGAACAAGATTATTATGTGAAAGCTTAATTTCAATAGCATATGAAAATCCTTATCCCTCGAGCCAATGACAGGACACATGAATTTTGACTGATATATATATATATATATATATATATATATATATATATATATGTATGTGGAATAATGACAGCATCTGAATAATTTTGCTTCATTGTCCATCTACATTTTGAAAAATGTCACTCAAACTTCCCAAAGCCTTCACTTGATAGTCTAAGGCAGTGATGGCGAACCTATGACATGCGTGTCAGAGGTGACACGCGAACTCATTTTTTTGGTTGATTTTTCTTTGTTAAATGGCATTTAAATATATAAAATAAATATGAAAAATATAAATCTTTGTTTTACTATAGTTGCAAATATCAAAACATTTCTATATGTGACATGGCACCAGAGGTAAGTTAGGGTTTTTCAAAATGCTGACACGCCGAGCTCAAAAGGTTCGTTATCACTGGTCTAAGGACTTACTCAGTCACTGAGCAGACATCTCCTCACACTGAAGCCCTGACCCCCGCTGCTCACCTGCACTCTGGCCTTGGAGAAACCCAGTCCCTTCACTCCATAGCTCTTCTCCTTGCTCGAGCTGAAAAGTCACATCTGATTTGCAGATCCGATACCCTGTTTGTGAAAGAAAGTTATATGGATTTTGAGATATCTCTCTATATATAAAAGGCTAAGTGACCTTCTGACTGTCCGACTGGCTGGTATGATGCACACTGACCACCAGGGGGCAGATGCTCAATGCAGGAGCTGCTGAGGTGCAGTGACTTCGCAGTGGTGGTTCTCAGGTCACACACCCCAAAAACAGAGAGGAGGGAGCCTGACCCCAGGGTGTGTCACCTGAGAACCTCCCTCTCGCAATCCGGGACACCCTGGGGGATGTTGGAGAGCCGGTTGTGGCCTGATCCCCACAGGCCAGGTTGCGGGACCTCATGTGCTGGAGGGACCCTGCTCACTCTGTAGACGCCCTGTGAGCCGTGGCGCTACCCCAGGTGTGGCCGGCCGGGAAGGGACCACAGGAGGCTGGCTCCAGGGCATGTCTGGCCCATCTCGCCCAGTCCCGCTCTGCTGGCCACCTTCTAATTAATTTCCTTTCAATGTGCACAAATCCATGCACTGGGCACTAGTGTACTAATAAAAATGCATTCTCATCAAGTTCACGACAGGCTATTGAGGAAGAATAAGATCACTGCAGGTCATCAAAGGCACCAACACCTTTAACAAAGAAAACAGGTAAGAAATCCAAGTCACATGTCCACAGTAGTAAGACCTCTGGGTGCTGATGTCCACCCTCACATTCAGTCAGAAAGCAGAATCTTCCATCTTTTCAAAAATGGGGAAATTAAATGTCTCCAAAGTGACTTGAATATTATTTTCAAATGTAAGTTTCAAAAGAATAATCAAGTTTGTCATTTTCACTACTCTGGTCTTAAGTTCAGCATAGTGACTAGAACAGAATAATAATTTAGAAAATTTAATCAATTTATTTAAGCATTCAAAAATATTCATTGAGCTCCCAGTTCTGTTCTGAGTGTTAGATATTGAGTAGTAAGAAAGACATTAAATTGGGATCAAGATTACATTCTAGTTGGGTGAGAAACTAGGTGTAAGTAAATGAAAAGAGACAACTTTTATTCCATGTAGTTTTAAGGTCTATGACAGAATCATGGTAGAGAGAGGAGTGGGCTGTGGAAGCTATTCTAGATAACTGTTGAATGAATGAATGAATACCTATTTACATACATACATACATAAAAGTTGACACACTCACCCAGGGAAACCAGGTGACTGATGTTCTCCAGCATCACATCTCTGTACAGCTTTCTCTGGGGTGTGTCCAGCAGGGCCCACTCTTCCTGGGTGAAGTCAACAGCTACATCTTCAAATATCACCGATTCCTGAAACATCATGGACATTCTGGTTTCGACAGAGTAACCCCAGCCAATGTCCAGAGGAGGAGGGTAGAGATGGCAAAATAAGAAAGGGGGATGAGGAGCTGGGTATATAGCAAGATCAAACTGAAGTTGGGGTTCTCAGTGCTGAGCTGGCATCTGCCTTTCAGATGTATCACAGACATATTCATAGTCTGAACTAATAAGTCTTTGTTAAAAAGGAAAATCATATGAAATATGGTGTAACATAACCTTGAAATTTTCCAGAACTGATTTTTACTTCCAGACCCTTAAAAAGTTATAAGTAAAACTCACTTCCTGGTTAATGTCAAGTAATTTTACAGACTTCTAATTAAGGCAAACGATAACTATGATTTGCCACTGTTGAATCATGACTATAGTTACATCACTCCCCTGCGTGAACCTCAGACTCCTTGTCTATGAAAGGGTTTAATAATGTGTTGTGAGTGTTGAAAGATTCCATGAACTAATCTTTTCTATGTAAACATGTATTAAATACATGCCATTGGTCTATAACTCACTAAAATGTCCAGGATCCTTGAAGCAATCTCCAGCATTCCTCAGAAATGAGTAAGTTTCACACAGAACTTGGTACCAGTAGGTGCTGTCTGTCTTATTGCTACAGGACTCAGGTGTTCATAATAAACAACAGGTCAGATGGTCAGCAGCACAAGCCAGGGCTCTGAGAGGCTGTGCTGAAGGACAGTCCTAACCTGACCGTCCTGTGGGATGAGGCCTCCCATCCTTGACTTTATCTGGGGCCTCAAGCAGCAGTTGTCACTGTGTCCTTTGTAGCTTTATCTTGTCTCCAGCTAATGGATAGAAGAGCCCCTGGATTGGTTTAGGTCTATCTAGTTCTCCAACGATTTTCCAGAGTCCTACATTTGACTCTGCTCTACTCCCTGCCCTGCATGCACAGCTGCAGGTAAGGCATAAAAGTGCATAGACATGAATTCCAGCTACCATACTTTCCAAGTATGAAGGAAAGGTCAATTACAGAAAGACAAAATGTGTAACTGGGACAAGAATGATCATGAGAATTTTAGGTGTCCTTTAAGAATTTTTCAAAAGTGAAAATATATTCTAGCAAGACCTTCCATTTAACATGGAAAAAATAAATGAATGATTCCTCATGCTCACTGAGCACCTGTAACATTCAATGACTGGCCTCCCTGATGAAACCATTGCCTCCCCAGTTCTACCCCTCGTTCATCTCTGTTCACACACCCACCCACCTCTGTAATCAATAGCATGATTAAGGAGTTCATGATTTCCCAGTGAGGCCATGCACTGAATTAGAGAAAGCTTCTCTCATCTCTTCTGCACACGTACAACCTGCTGGAATAAATCAGTATGATGTTAGGAAGAATGTTAGTCATTGGGAGGTGCCTGACCCATTACAGCCATCTCAGAGTCCTGGGGAAATTTCACTGGAGCTCAGATCTCTGACTACCTCCTGATTGCGTAGGACAGTGATGAAGTAGGAGAAATCTGCCCACTGATGTCAACAGCAGTGTGATTTCAGTAGAAAGAAGCATTCCTACTCACCAGCGGCTGCATGGTCAGTGACTCAGTTGCCAGGTATCTTTCTCTGGGTTTTCACTCACAGACAAAAGGACACAGGCAAAGCTGAGGATAGAGAAAGAAGCCATGAGACTCCAATCTTGTGCACAATATCCAGACCCTCCTGTCATGAAACTCCAGTGTTCAGCTGGGTGTGTTCCCTACTCCCAGCCTAACCAACAAACAGGCAGCGAGTCTTCAAGAAATGCAGAGGACTCTCCTCCTGCCCTAGGGCCACAAGAATGAAGACTGTGAGTACAGTTGATAATAAAAAGCAAAGAAATACAGAAACCTTATGGATAAGAATATCAAATGTACTGAGCTTTGTATGCTAATTAGGCCATGGCATTCAGCTATTCAATTCCCTCCCTGATTTCCAAGTATAGTAATCCCCGACACACACCATATGCAGACATTGGTATTCACCTGCAGGTAAGCACTGTGGAATTTCTCAGGTGTCAGTACTGCCTTATGCACTAGCAGGGATTTTCCAACCTCCACGTAATCCTCTGGACCCTCATTTCCTCCTGCTCAAATACCCAAGCAACTAAGAACGTGTTTTTTGATAGAGTTATCAATTCAACAACTTATTCCATTTGGAGGATTCAATGGCACCCATCCCATCCCAATCAAGTCCTTTAAATCTCTGCCAGCAGAAAGTGGCAGGAGGATATACATGAGTCATAGAGGCACTGGCATGTACTGCCTCGGTCCTCTAGGTCAAGGAAGCCCAGATAATACAGAATTGCTGGAAATTTACTTGGTCCATCTCATATTTTCATAAGGTGGTAGCTGAAATCCTATTCTGTATTAACCTTCATTAGCTGCAGTATCCCTGTATTTCAGCGTGCACACACGTATGCTTATGTGCATATGTATGTACAATAGTACACATAAAAGTGTGTGAGACACACACAGAGAAAGTATTTATAAACTCTAAATTCTCTCCTAAAATAGCAATAATCAAATGTATTTCATGGAAAATGATAATATATCATAAACAAAAGTAGCATTAACTTACCCATTTGTACCTGAAGTTCAGAAAAACAAAACAAGTGACATAAACAGAAGTGATTCAAAAGTTTAATTTAAAAATATATATTTTTTATTGATTTCAGAGAGGAAGGGAGAGGAAGAAATAGAAACATCAATGATTCATGTCCCCTACTGGGGAATGACTCTGAAACCCAGGCATGTGCCCTGCCTGGAAAACAAATGGTGACCTCCTGGTTCAAAGGTCAATGCTCAATCACTGAGCCACACCAGCTGGGCACAAAGTTTCATTTTTCTGTATGTGAATTTCCAGTTGTTACTCTCCCCTTATTGATTTTTTCTACATTGTATTGTTTGAACTATATTTCTGGACTCCCTATTGTGTTCTAATGATCTATTTGTCTATTATTTCATCAACAGATTATACCCTCGATTATTCATCCTTTTAAGAGTCTCTTTCCAGAAGCCTCACTATTTTGCAGATTTTGGTTGTTATGGGCAGTACTGTAGAGAAGCTAAAGCGAGGTCTATCCTGCTCTTTATTTTTAAGAGGACTATGATCTATGATATCATTCAGGCTGAGTCAGGTTGACTCCATATAAGTAAAAATGCTTGTGTTTAAAATGTATATTCAAAGGGCATATTTCTCAGGTATCTAGAGTGTGCATATTTTACCATTAAGAAATAGAAAAACAACGCACCGAAGGTCTCTTTAGATTTAGCTAATGATTAAGGACTGTGAAACCCTACAAGTTTCAAAAGCTTGGGGCTTCCTAGAATAAATGATTTAGCTTCACTATTGATTTTCCTATATGGACTATGTGCTTTAACTCTTTTGAAAATATTAAACATTTGAGAGACTAAGGACATGATCTTAAGATAAATGGAGATACAGATATACAAAAGAACAAACTGATTTTGAAGAAAAATCATGCAGTATACATTCATTTTAAGTATAAGTAGTTGATGTTTTAAGAAGTATCATCATCACCATCATCACCATCACCTTCATCATCATCACGGTCTTAGTGCCCCAAGACCAAAAAAATGCTGAACAAGTTTCTCCTGGACTGGACGGCAGAGGTGAGGGCCCAGGCTGGGGACACAGTCAAGCTTCCCCACAGGCTGGTGGTGTGCAAGTGTTTAATGAGTGTGAAGTGCTCACAGTTGGAACACGGAGGATCACTGCTGTAATAACTTATATCTTCTTGCCCCCTCCCCTCATTAAAGCCAGGCTGATGTCACAACCATTTAGCCTCTCATACGCAACGACCAAAACTCTGGTCCCATGTGTTACCAGAAGAGATGCCTTATAACAGGGGTCTCTCCCTGCAACAGCCAAAAGTTCTGATAATTAAGGAACTAAAATTAATCACCTTCAACTTGAATCAAGAAGTGCAATTACTGATGATAAGGACCCTGGACAGTATCAGAGCTCCACGGATCCATTACATCTGCCCACTCTAGGAGCCTGGGGTGGCTTCTGTGTGAGAACAGCCATCCCAAGTACACCAAGGAGTCCCTCATGATTTTCCCAAGAGGGTCCGTACATACCCTGAAAGGTGTCAGGTACACATCTCCATGGTTCGGAATGTCCAGCGACCATCTTCCCCTGCTGAAAAGCTCTGCAGAGAAGGAAAGCGACATTCATTTCTAAAACCCAGGGAAGCCCAAGTTTCCACCTGTGACCCTGCTGCCCTCGGTGGCCACAAGGCCAGAAAGTGGTTGGATGCTCCCTGCTCCAACTGTGCCCTGAACTCTGATATCCCTTAAACACCTGCTCTACCCTGAGCTTTGCAGCACCTGCTCCTCTCAACAGCGAGAACATCTGCCCCCTGGATGTTGGTCCACACCTGGAAATTCGAGTCTTCTCTGCAGTGCACAGGGAGGAGAGTCTTCAGCATCACAGAAACAGGCAGCGTCTAGTGGATACCAGGCTCTGCTCTCTGCCCGCCGTGTGCCTGCACAGGGATGGAGACTTGAATCCTTGGACTTCCCGGGTGAGTGAAGAGGTCTGAGGCACGGAAGAGTTGTTTAAATGTCTCGATTCTGGACATTATTTTTTCTTATTTTCCTCTGAGTCACTCAACAGGGAGGACAGACCTTTTGATCAGATCTGGAAGAGAAACACCAGATTAATGCAAGGATCTGATAACTGGGAAAAGGTAGCCACTCCCCAGGACAGTTCACCACCCAAGATGCTCCATAATACAGTTTACTGATGGGGGTTACCCAGAGAATATGGATAATCCCAGTAGAGGGAAGGAAGAGTTAGGAAAACTAACAAGGCATTGGCCATGGGATTATGTTGGGTTTTGATTTCAAGGCAAATTTAGGTTTAAATGTAAAATCTTTTTTCATCTTTAGAATTTTTCTTCTAATGAAAAGAGGGCTTTGTGGGGAAGTCCTATGCAAGTGAACAGGACATCCCTGTGTGTGGGAGGAATGCACCTAGGAGTCGTTGTGCTGTGTGCCTCCAAGTGGCAGCATCAAGAAAGGTCCTGTGTGGATGAGAACTATGAACTATGTAGAAGCCATGAACTTTCTTAGATCGTGGGGAACCTCCGCCAGCTCCCACACATGTTCCAAATGTACTGTGGAAAACAGTCATCATGTTGAGCCAGGCAGAGTGCCTGCTGCAGACATATATTTCTCTCTAAACAATCACCATAAATTCATGTGATTTAAGGAGAACTAAACTCAATGAAAAAAAGATGCAGTAGCTATTAAAAAGGCTCAAGTATAAAAGAGGTAGAAGTGAAAATCCTTTGCCTGTAGCAGAACACTATTTTAAAATTATTCAACAATTTCAGTAATGGACAGCTTACAAATTATTAAAATCCCCCAGGCCCAGGGAACAAGCATAGAAAGCTAGAGAGGAGGTCTAAGCCTTCTGGAGCCTTTGCAGTATTTTCTAAGTGTGCTACAGAACCACAGAACTGCTCATGCTGCTCCACAGACCTGCAGGCTTGGAACAGGGCAAGGAGGGGCCAATGCAGGCTCCTACAACAGCCCCAGCTCCCACCACCAGACCCAGGCTCAGAAGCGAGATGCCAGAAGTACACACCTGAAGGTGGTAGAGTGGAACACAAGGCAGAAAGTGCAGCAAGACAGGGCCAGGAAAGGCTTTAGTCTTAATGTTCGTAGTAGGTGGGGCTTTGGGGGACTGGTGGGCAGGACATGGTCCTTGAGTCCAGACACCTTCCCAGAGGCCAGATCCCCTGTAAGGCACACACACAAAACATGTAAATTAATCAATATAAGAGTTGTCTCTGAATGGCAGATTGTTTTCCAGATATATTTTTATATTCTATTGGAGGCCCAGTGCATGAAGTTTGTGCACTGGTACAGTCCCTAGCAGCTGCTGGCCGGATACTCCCTCCCTTCCCCTGGCTGGCCCCGCCGCCTGGTAGAACTCCTGGTCAAGGGAACAGTTTGCATACCACCCTTTTATTACATAGGATCATTTTTTACTCATTTGTATTTCAGCATTTTGGAACAATTAACACATCTAAATAAAAATTCATTTAATGTTTTTTTAAAGAGAAAGGATGACAGTTGCTACAACATGAGTGTAGATTACACAGAAAATTCAAGTGATGGCTTATTCTACACCATCCTTTTGGTAATAAGCAATATGTACAGTCAACAAATAATGAGCCATTTTGAAAGTCATACAGTAACTAGACAAAGTCCAGGCAAGAGGAGGTTTTATTTTTACATTAGCATATATGTTTTCATATAGCATGCAGATTTTTGAAAGAAAACAGAAGTTTAGTGAGAGTTTCTGCTGGGCCTACAAACATTTGCTCCTATTGGATGCTATTAAGAGGATATTAATATCACCTAATAAAGTTTCTATTACTCACTAAATACTATGAACTTAAAAAAAACTCCTTGCCACAACTGTTGACACTAGGCATTTCACAGATATCCTCCCTTGAAGAATAGTAAAAAAATATGATTATTTCCACTTTAAAATACTGCAAGAAGTTTAGTAAGGCCAAGTATGTACCAAGCAAATTTCTCCTGCTCCTGAGTGTCTGTCTTCCTCCCACTCCCTGATCCTTATTCTTATTCCTTCTCCAAGTTCCCTTCACAGAATCTGCCCTCTCCTCATTGGGGAGATGCTTTTGACATACCCTCAGTTGTGACTGTGGGGCAGGCAAGGAGGTCAGCAGGAGAGGCCAGTAGAGAGGAGCAGCACTGTCCTCACAGGAAGGACAGGCATGGATGGGAGAGTGGCAGGGTTTGCCCTTCTCACCCCTGCCCTTAAAAAGTACAGCTTAGCCCCCACCCACTGGTGTGGCTCAGTGGTTGAGTGGTGATCCATGAACCAGGGGGTTACAGTTCAATCGAGGTCAGGGCACATGCCTGGGTTGCAGGCTTGATCCCCAGTGTGGAGTGGGCAGGAGGCAGCTGATCAATGATTCTTTCCCATCACTGATGTTTCTATCTCTCTCTCCCTCTCCCTTCCTTTCTCTGAAATCAATAAAAACATATAAAAAATTTAAAAAAGTACAACTCAAATTTCATACCACTGAGCAGGAGCCACTTCTCCCATCATTCATGGCTTTAATCACAATGATGTCAAGTATTTAATTCCTCTTTCCCAGAATATCACATAAACTATCAGCCCTAGCTGATCTGGCTCAGTGCATAGAGCATCAACCTGTGGACTAAAGGGTTCCGAGTTTGATTCAGGTACCTAGGTGGCAGGCTGGATCCCTGGCCCTGGTTGGACACATGCAGGTGGCAACCAATCGATGTGTTTCTCTCGCATCGATGTTTCTCTCTCTGTCTCTCCCTCCACCTTCCACTCTCTCTAAAAATCAATGGAAAAAATATCCTTGGGTGAGGATTAACTACAACAACAACAACAACAACAACAAATTATGACTGCTAGCAGACCTAATTAGCAGCACTGGGAATCATGAAAATAGCTCTGAGCAACGTAGAAGCCAGATAAGCTCTCTTCCCACAAAATTTCATGACGACCCAGCCTATCCTCGCTCGATTTCAGATACAGGACACAGAGGACATAGACCTCGCTGGAAATTTTAGTTCACAGCCAGCTAACTTAAATACAAGGGGAGGAACATGTTGAATGTTGAACTCATTGATGAAACTCGGCTTTGACTGTTCATGTAAAATAAATCACCAACATGCTTACACACTGAAATAGTGTACGATTATCTGCTCAGCACCAAGGAGTGTCTTCCAGTCAGAACCTCCTCATCGGAACCGGACAGAATACATGTCAGTGGGAACAGAAGCTGTTGATTGACAACAGAACTCCAATGACGCTGGGATCTGCCTTCCTTCTGGCCCGGTGCTGGCCAAACCCCTCCCGCTGGCCTGTCTCCTCCCCTGCCTGCGGTCCCCGGTCTCTCTGCCCGTACGGCACTGCTCTCTGCCCAGGTCGCATCTTCCACCCCCATTGCCTTTCCCTTCTTCTTCCTGCCCCTCCGGGTCTCCCTCGCCGCCCACCCGACCCTCGCGCACCGGTGGGATGAGGAGGTCCCGCGCAGGAAGCGCACTCCCAGGGGGACAGGACTGTCAACACTAAGCCTGACAGCTGGGCCGGTGGGCGGGGCTTGAGGGCCAAGGAACCGGAAGTGCCCAGGACGCGGTGGGCTCCCGGAAGGCGCCCCGATTGGGGGGAGGAGGGATTTCAAGGGGGCCCGCGGGCTGCAGATCCCCAGGTCGGGGCCTGCGGGGCGGCCGGTGCTGCGCGGTGCGGAGAGGAGACGGTGCAAAGGGCCCCGGCAGGCAGGGCGGGGCGATTTTACCTGCAAGTGAGCGGACCGGGCCCGCAGCTCCCCAACTGGGCGGGGCTCCCCGCGGCTAGGGCGGGCGGGCGGGGCGGGCGCACTTCCTCCACGTCCCTGGGTTCCAGGCTGCGGGTGTGGAGGACGCTGCGCTGGGGTATCCACGAGCGATCCTGACCTGGAAATACCAAAACTCGCTCCCGCCAACGGAGCCCTAGAGCGGGGAATCTGCTTCCGGGTCGGCAGGAAGCTGCGAGCCGAAGGGGCGGGGCTGCCAGGGTGGGCGGGGCCTGCCAGGGCGAGCTGCGTCTGCAGCGCTTGGGGGCGGGGCCTGGCGTTCCTCAGTCCCGCCCCGCCCCCCCGCAGGCACTTCCGGGCGCGGAACCTGCGTCTCCGGTCTCCTTCCGGGTGAGGTGGGTGTCCCTTGGGCCGCCGCCCACCCTGCCTGGCGTTCAGTGAGTCACCTGCTTTATTATAAAAACGGTGAGTTGTGGAGCCACTGACACCGAGTGCGGAGGCACTTCCTCGTCACCCCTTGAACACGGTGTCAGTCAAACCCTCTGTGAACACGTGCCATCAGGGAGGGTCGCTGTGGGTGGATCCTGAACATCTGAGGTTCCCCCCATGTACACTTCCTTATTCTTCCCTTTTTTTTTCTTTAAAATATATTTTTATTGATTTGACAAAGGAAGGGAGAGGGAGGCAGGGAGGGAACGTCAGTGATGAGAGAGAATCGTGGCCCTGCTGCCTCCTGCACGCCCCCCACTGGGGATGGAGCCGCCAACCAGGCGTGAGCCCTGAAGGGAAATGGAACTGTGACCTCCTGGTTCCTAGGTCCCCGCTCAGCCGCTGAGCACGTGGCCTGGCTGTGCTTCCTCTTCTGACCGGAGCTAGAACGTTAGCACCAAACCTGCCAGCTTGAAAGGAGCCTTTCCCACTGACAACCACAGAACTTTCCACTTTGTTCTCAGTTGCAGGGACTTGAGGGGCCCCTTGCGGCAGGAAGGATGGGCGTGGTGAGCAATCGCTTTAAACGAACAAAATTGCTGCCTGTGTGCGAGTATGTGTGTGCACGTGTGTGTGTGTAGGTATGTGTGTATCCCTTTCTCCTTCTTTACATTTAATGTTATAGTTCACAATTCCTGAGATGTATACATCCAGATATTTTTGAGGCAAATATAGGTGGCATCCTACCACTTGCACAAGTCTTTATTTTCTAAATATTTGTAATTTCACATTTTCCCTAATTTTTACTCCCCGTTATCTGAAAGAGTATTTTTAATTTGAAAAATGTGCTCCTTAGGAGATAGGTAGATTTTGCTTTCAACAATGAGAAATCCATTTTTTCATTCTTTTTTAGACATACACACAATTGGATATCTTTCTCACGTGAACATCGAAGAGCAGTGTAAAACCAGATTTTCACATTTCAGTTGCCTCACTTAAGCCTTTAATAAACTTTAAGGTGAAATATGTGAGTTGAAATTTCCTGTGTAAATTCTGAAGTTCGGGGTAGAGAAAATTTGGCAAGGTTACACATCCCAGCTATTCATGCTGCAGACATATCTTAAAGATATTTCCAAAGAAAAAACCTTCTGGTTTTCTAATGGCTAATACAAGTTTCTCCAACTTTGATTTAAAAAAAATATTTAGACTCAAAAGGATTTAAATTCAGGCAGATCCCATTTTCTTAGGCAGGGGGACAATCGAGACTCTAACGTCCATGCCACTGCTCCCCCAGGTCTCCCAGTCTGAGATCCTTTAACTGGATCACCTCTCACTCCTCATCCTCAGGTCTATGGAGACCTGAACACAGATTGAGGAGCCAAGACTGTATGTGATTTGAGTTCAAAGAATCCTGATATCTGAAGTCTTCCCCCATTTCGTTTTTCCTCATCTGCCTCTTTCTTTACATGGGAGTCAGTTGACATAGTTCTACCCATGTAAACCCTCCAGCCTCTGACCCACCTTCTCCATCGAACCTTCTGTGTTTCTGGTTTATACACAGTGTGAGCTTTGTGAGGCTAACAGTCAACTGAAGTGACTCCTCTGGGGTACAGATGGGCTGCATATTTTTTGCAAGTTCCCTGATTAGAGAATTCAAATGTTTTAGAACATGTTTAACAGCCCCAGTGCTCAGGACTCACACAAGAACTCGCTGAGCTTATACTTCTGAGAGAAGGATCCAGACACCAGTAGTTTTTAACTCTCATCAAGTGGTTCCAGTGTAACCCAAATTGAGAACTGATCTAAATGCCGGGCTGATCACACTTTAATGTGTGTGCAGACTGTGGGGACATTGCTGACACGCGTGTAGTGCTGCAGCGGAGCTGGGCTGTGCCCGAGACTCTTTATATCTAATAAGCGACAGATCCAACAAAAAATCCTCTTCATTCTCTGGTGAATAAACTTGGATAAGTTAATTTTTATAAAGATGAGAAATGTTTAGAAATCAAAGTTCCTATAGAATCTCATATTTGAGAGAACTTTATTAACATTACAACAATTTTAAACACACATTTACAGTGACCAACAGTAACTAAAATGGACAAGGCCAAGAGAATATTCCTTATGACTGTTTCCACTAAAATACCTCTACGATACTGAAAACTTGCATCTCAGGTCAATGTGCTGCTGGAGAGATGCAGACGCTCTAGGTGGGTACGTTACCCCAAGCTTCCCTAGCCATTTACACATTAATCTCATAGCTTCCGGTTTACATTATATTTTGATAGTCCTGTGTGTGGACTCAGTTTCTTACAAAATAAATTACAAGTTCAAATGCCAGTTTGACAGTAGTAAGTCTTTCCTCAGCATTGTCTGGAGGTCTGAGGACGCTAATGCTACATGCCACAGGGCACTGGGTAGCTCTCAGTACTTCCCCCAGATGCCTGGTTGGCAGAGCACCCTGTGGAAGGCAGGAGCTCCAAAGCCACATCTATACACACAGCAGCGCTGCCTTCAGAGGACTTTCAGCCCCAGAACTACCTTAGCGCTCACCATGTAACTGCCTTCTTCCACCTGGTGGATCTGCCAGGCCCTTCCTGTCAGGACAGGTAGGTTCCATCTCTCTGCAGGGTCTGTTCAAGGCATGGTCTGTGTGCCCCCTGGCCAGCGGGGGCCCAGCAGCAGTGGTTCTTTCTGTCATTTGGAGACAGAATTTGGCTGTTGCTCAGGTAATGGGTGACCTTCACCGTGCTTTTAGTGCAGCTGAATAAAGCCTTCCTTGTACACTGGAGGGGACTTATACCATCCCTGGAACCTCAAGCATCAAAAGATGTCCATTGTCAATAATGGCAGCTCCCAGAGTGTAAAACTGACTAGAAAAATTGGAGGATGAAGTTCCTGGGACACCCTCTCTGTCATTCCAAATAGGAACCAGTGGTCTGGCCCCCAGAAGTGTCCCCGATGCTGTTCACTGCTGTCCATGCCATCCCAGGGGCAGTTTCTAAGTTGACTCAGAAAGTTTTGTGTTGGCTCCTGCAGGGCACGGATGCCCTCGCTTTGGCCTCAGGCAGGGGAAGTGGTTGCTGGGCCCTTGAGGGCACTTCTGAATGTTTGCAGAGGCTGAGCCTGAACAGAGATGCTCTCCCCAAATTCGCCCTGTGAATCTGCCCTGCGGACCTGCGCTCATCCCTGCCTCCAGCGGGACTTGATCATTCCAGGAAACTCATTAGTTTCTGGAGCTTTGTCAAAGCAAATGTGTTTCTAGTTCAACTTGGCAGCCCAGGTCCTGGAAAGACTGGAAAATTTTCTACCTCGGGCCCCTTGGACCTGATGTTTTCTAAAATAGGTGTGCAGTGATGGCTTCCAAAGCCCGCCCGAACCTCTGGAAGGTTCTACATTTCGGTGGGTGCCATAGAAATGCTGGTGCTGCTGGAAGGCACAGAGACAGGGATCAGGCAGCCCAACTTGGCTTGGTCTGGAGGATCTTCCTTTGAGATGTCACATTCAAAAGGCTGTTAGCAAGGGGCTTTAGTTTCTAACCACATGGGCACATCCAGCATCTTGCTTGAGTAGCTTCATGAAATGTAAGCAGATTTCACCCAGAGGGAGGGTTCCCATAACATCCCCGATGATTGAGCCTGGGGACTGACACCCATCATTTGGGCACTATCTCATTGGTTACATGTGTCATCTCCTTCAGTGGGAAGGGGTTGACACAAGGGCATGCACACTAGGATGGAGATGAGTGAGAGCCGTGTTGGGACTGCCACCAGGAAAATGCCCTCACTGTTCCAGACCTGAACCAAAGCTGTTGCCCTATACTTTGGTGCTCAGGGCAAGCAGACTGGGTTATTCGCATGTGCCCACTTTTTTTTTTCACATGTCATTACATCCCTATAATTTGTATTGCAAACATCTTCCCTCCCTTCTCTCTGTATAGTTTGGAGCCTCACTGAACCTTGATTACTGCAATAGCCTTCTTCCAAATTGGTCTCTCTGTCATCTTATTCACCCAGGCCAATCCCTGAGTATTCCTTATAAAACTAGAATCCAATTATGCATGGATTAAGGTGTTTGCTTCCCCCTTCTATGCTGCAAACACAAACACACACACACACACACACACACACACACATACACACACACACACACTTCCTAACACTCATAAAAGCCAAGCATGACATTTATTCTAGTAAGTCAGAGAATTTAGAATATGCTAATATTAGAACTAGAAAGAAGCCTAGGGATGATCTAAGTTAACATTTTTCAGTGAGTACTCCAGAATAAATTTCAGAATCGCTACCTGGGAAATTTGTTAAAAATGCAGACTTCCAGGTTCCCTCCACCTGACCAAACTAATTTTCTTGGAGTAGATCTAAGTGTGCATTTGGAAGCCACTTTACCAGTTGGTTTTATGCACAGTAATGATTGAGAGTACCCTGATCTACATTCAACAGATGCTGCTGAGATTTGAGGAGGACCAGACCTCTCATTAGCAGCAGGTCTAGAGAATTAGAAGTTAAATCCAGACCCACTGCCTCCACGTTCATCATCTCACTGCCCTGCACTTTGACAGCTGATGTGGAGGACCTGGATGGATATGGCCGCAGGACGCAACAGTCTCCTCAGCTCTGGGGAGCAGAGCATGGTCCTGGAAAATAAGAAGCTCACACATCATCGGGGAGGTGAATGTATGTTCAGCAAACTAACATGGCATAGTGAACACTATATGGAAGCAGAGCACCTGGACATTCAGACCAGGAGTAGTCGGGGGGGGGGAGGGCATTAGTTATTAGCAGGGCTAATGAAGCCCAGGAAGTGTTCACTAACAAAGTGTTTAGTCACTGACTAAACTGGCTGGTTTCTCAACATAGTCTGGCTCATTGTAACAATATAGA
Organism: Myotis lucifugus; assembly: GCF_000147115.1. NCBI lineage: Eukaryota > Metazoa > Chordata > Mammalia > Chiroptera > Vespertilionidae > Myotis > Myotis lucifugus. Next base: position 211,377 of record NW_005871684.1, on the reverse strand, counting down.
GAGCTCTTTGTTCATAGACCTTAATCTGTTGCCAAAATGTTTGTACCTTATGTTCCCATTTCACAAGGATTTCTGGTCAAAACTGTGCACCCACATCCTCCTAATGAACCAAGTGTCCAACAAAACAAGGATTTTTGGTCTCCTTATGAAGGCCATTGTGTCTTCATAGGACCTCTCTGTCCAGGAACATCCCTAATGAGGTACGGAAGGCACTTACTACCCAGACACAGACATTCCGCTGCTGTGAGAACCGCAGACGGAAGTTTTCTCTGCCTCCTGGAAACGAAGCCAAGCTTTCTCCTCTCGGAAGCCATGAGGATTGCTGTCTTCCTCTGTACCATTCTTCTCTCTCTGAGCCAAGTTCCACCAGGTAACCAAATGAACTCTGCAGAGCCTTGGTAAGGGCGAAGTGCCTGGACCTCATGGGGATCCAGTGCTCAGAGCAGAAGTCTGTCACCTGTGCCCTGTGGAGGGAGAAGACCTGTTGGCTGAGAGCCCTCAACCACTTACCTGCAGCCATGTCTCTTTAGTTCTCCATAGCCACTCAGATGAAATGAAATCGAGGGTGTTTCAAGTGCTTGAAATCTTATCTTCTCCGTTTCTAAAAATAAAATTAATTAGGCAAATTTACTAGCAGTTTCTAGACCTAGATCACAAACAAAACAAAAAAAACTGATGTGTTATTATAAACGTGGCCTCCAGAAACCCTCCGCTTACTTTCAGCAAAAGGTCTGCAGAGGCCGAGTTACCCTAAGATGCTGGCATGAGAGGACACCAGAGCTGTAGGGCCCCAGGCAGAAGGGATTAGTGGCGGTGTGTGTGTGGGGGGGTATTTGAAAGGTGTACTGTGCGTCTAAGAATTCTCCAACTTGTGCCTCCATAATGTTGGTCCCCTGGGCTTGGCTCTGCCCAGTGATGCTCCATCTCCACACTTGGCTTTTCCTCTTCCTTTTCAACATCTAGTTAAACAAAGGGATCAGAGTGTATCTTCCTGCACTCAACATGCACAGGTGCATCCCAGGTGCGAAGCATCTGTGGGCATCTCCTTGCTTTCACTCAAGGAGATGACCAGACACCCAAGATAGACCAGGAAATGCCCTACAACTCCTGGGTGTGTAGGCTCTTGGGTGTGTAGAATAAGCAACCTATTGCTCTAGATCTAGTGGAATATCTTATCTTTTCCTGAGAATTCAGGCCCTCAAGGGTCAGGGAGGAGTATCCAAGTAGTCAGACATGTGTAAATGTGGACAATCCTCTTATATTTTAAGGAATTGTTGGTTGCTATGCTTTCTCCTGTTTGAAAAAAGACACTTCCCCAATTTTTCAACAGAAAATATGCTCGGGGGCATGCCTATTCTTGGCAAATCCAGACTTGCCTGTCTAAATCCGTGTTTTAAAGGAACACTTACTGTGAACAGGTAGATAGTACTTTGGGTTTGGGAGGTTGTGGGTGCAGCTTGTGAGGCAAATATCAACTCAATTTTAGAACTACTCTGGAGGTTGCAGTTGGGGGAGCCTGGAGGTGGGAAAACACTTCTATTTCTCAGGTATCTGCTAATTAAGCACCGCTGTGCACCCTTACTAGGAAGCAGCATATGAGGGAAAAAGGATGTGATGGCCCTTCACTTCCACAAAGTCACGGGTCAGCCACCTTCATTGCCAGGGAACAGACAAAAAGCCCCAAACACAGCATTTGCATGTGGTGGAGGAGAGGTTTCCTGGTTCCTTTAGAAAATGACTAAAAGAAAGGTAAATCAAGAACAATGTGATATTTGAGAGCCCAGGTCCTGAGCCTTAGGGGACCTGACTGGGAGTCAGAACCATGGCGTCTGTTTAGTACTAAGAGTGCTTGAGGCTCTCTGTCCACCTGACTCTCCCTCAGTGACAGTCTGCATGTGTGTGCACGTGTGTGCAAGTGTGTCTCTGTTTATGTGTGGAGTGTGCTGACTACCCCACACTCTATAAGGGAATGAATGGCCCCAAAAGTAAGAAAAATACCCTGAATGTTACTTGGCTTCTTACACACACAGGTAACAGTGGGTCATATTTTTATAGAGCTCCTTTGTGATTTAAAAGGAAATATTCGGTTGTCAATTGCCACATAACAGCACACTTAGCTCCAAGATGTGTGCCATCAAAGTGACAACACATGTCTGTACCAACATGCTAAAGGATAAAAAATAGCTCTGCATTAACCAAGTATTGCACAACTGTTCGCTGAATGCCTATGATGTGCTGAGACTTGAGCTGAGCTCTGGGATATACATACAGAAAAGAGTAAGGTGTTCATCACCCAGCAGTGGAGGCAGGTGGAGGCAGGACAGCAGAGTAGAATGCAAGACGTGCCCCAATAGAGGGACATCTCAGAGTGACTTCTAACATGTCGCAGGACATGCCAGTGCTTCATCCTCTCATATTCTAACCTCAGATGACCCTTCTAGTGGCAACAGGCCAGTTCTAGCCCAATTTCCCTGGGGCCCATCTACACAGTAGTTGAGCTGATTGCAGACAGAAGGAAGAGATGTGCAGCCCAGGGAATGAAAAACTCAGATTTCAAGTGATTTCTACACAGTGCTCAACAATGACAATGGTCACTGATTTAAAAACAACAATATACCCTTAAATTATTTCTGAATTCATCTATACAGTAAAAATATGATGTTGCATATTTGATCTTCATAGCCATTAACCGATTGCTTTGTGAACACTGAAGAGATAAATTCAATGTAATGCATCTGGGTTTCAAGAGGTATTTTCTGGATGTATATAAACGCTCTATAATGATTAGAAGCTATCCAAGAACTGGCCTTTGGTTCCAGAATAAGGAGACGTGGGCACGCTGGCGTTGATACCTCTTACTATCATTAGCAGTCCAGGGCTGATTTAAAATGAAACGCATCCTGTGCATCAGCATGAGGAGCTACTCGGGAGTGCGAAGGGCTGGGAGAAGCTGGTGCTTCTGCCTGGAACTGCCAAAGGGGCGCAGCTCCCCAGCCTGGCCTGTTGTTACTTAGACACACCCAGCGATGCCACGTTCCCCCAAAATGCCAAGAATCCAAATCTTTGTGGGAAAGCAGACTTCTGAGTGTTGGCTTAAGGACTCAAACAGCAACAGCAATCAACACAACATAATTTCAAGACACACTCCCCCTCTGTGTGCTTCGATAGACATTCAGGGAGATGACTCAATAGTTACAATAACCCTCTTCTCTGTGCAGCCCGGGGCAAATTCAAGGAGCTCTGTGAGCGTCCAAATGGCTCCTGCCAAGTATTCTGCCTCGAAACAGAAGTCCAGGCTGGGAGATGTCTAAGCGGCCAGCCGTGCTGCCTGCCCATGGGACACCAATCACGGATCGACCCGACGATACCCCCTCAGGACTGAGGCCTTTCAAAGGGTTTTGCTTGTTGGGATGTTTCATTCTCTGGTTCTCCATCTCCATCTCCCACTGTCTTGTCTTTCACAGGGATTCTTGCTGAGTCCTCAATAAATAATAAAGAAGCACTCGCAAACACAGAGCCACTGTGTACACCCATGTGCTCTATTCTCGCTGCAGTGCTGTCTGGTCGCATTTTTCCATCTGGTCTGCATGAGCTCGTGGCTCAGTTCCAGGCTTCATGGGGACACTTTCATTCTCCCTACCCTTTGTGCCCAGCCCGGCCCCCTTTAGCCTTCACCAGGGGGGCTGCTTTCCCCTTGGGAAGATGCTTGACCTTGTTCCATGGGGTTCTGTCCCTGATGGAGGGCAGCCCACAGGTACCCTGCAGTCAGACCTCCCCAGTCAGTGAGCCATCATCAGAATCCTGCACCAGGGACAGAGTCACAGCTGAGAAAACACCCTGTCCTCACGCTTCCCCAAGGCAGTGAGCACTCAGGGCCTCTCCATGTGCTCCCAGCTGAGACGAGATTCATTGGGCCCCACCTTCCACCAGGCCTGGCCACAAGCTTCCCCTGCTCCCCTCCCTCCCCTCCCCCCCCACCCCCGGGAACCAGGGCCTCAGCTTCCTCTGCCTACCCTGAAAATGGCCGCAGACCCAGGGGCTTGAGGCCCAACAAGGAGTTCTGTAGTGCAGAAGTCTGACATGTATCTCAGGGCTAAATTAAGGCTCAGTGGTCCGGGCTACATCCCTTTCTGGAGACTGTCTTGACATTAATGGGGAGTTGCTGCTGTTCGTCACCAGACACCAGGCTTCATCCATCTTTAAAGCCAGCGATGGGCATCTCTCCTTCTCACCTCCTAACACTCCTACCTCCGCTCCCCTTTGGGACCCCTGTGATGCCACTGGCCCATCTGGGTAAGCTGGATAACCTCCCTGCTTTAAGGCGATGTGATTGGCAACTTTAATTCTACCTTCAACTCCTCGGCTGTGTCAGGTGACAGAGTCATAGTTCCAGGGATGAGAATATGGCCTTCTTTGCCAGAGGAGGTGTGACACTATTTTACCTACAATAGCCACTGACGGCTTTCCCCACACATCAGTCACCCATTCGGTCTACTGTGAGGTGGTTTTAGTTACTTTGTGTAGAGAAACCATCATTGTTAGAGTTTTCTTTTGGGTGAAAAGTCATAGAGCCTCCCTTGGTCATGGGAAGAGGATAGAATCAATGCGTATTTTTTTCTTCTGTCTCCAGAAGTTAGCCATCTTTTAACTGAGAGTTTGTGCCCTTTGACCATCATCTCTCCAATTCCTACCCATCCCCTTGCTCTCCTCTCTGTTACTATGAGTGCCACTGTTTTAGATCCTGCATGTACGATCACACAGTATTTATCTCTCTGGGTCTGAATTAGTTCACCTAGTATAATGTAAAGTACAGCCTAGGGAATCTCTCTATATAAAACCCTTATAATGCAAATAGACTGAACGGTGAAACAACCAAACAACCGGTCGCTATAACATGTGCTGACCACCAGGAGGCACACGTGGAACATGGCAGGCATTGGCAACAGGCTGGCAGAGTGCGAAACATGGTGGGCGTTGGCTGCGGTGAGATGGTGGAGCAGGTGAGCGGGGGTGCCAGACCAAGGTTGCTGTCATGGGGCGAGCCTCTGGCGGTTACTGAAAATTCCTTGCTCCTGCATGCCAGGGTCCTGCCCGGCACCTGTCCAGGACTTCTCCACCACCCTCTGCTCCTGAGGGGCGTTTGGGGCAGCAGCCACTGCTTGCATCTGCTGCTGGCGCTGGCCCCAGTCACTTGGCACTGTTAGTGGGTGTAAGCGGGGCCAGCACCTTCAGTGCGTGGGAGTGGCAGTGGTGGGAGTGGGGCTGCCAGCAGACGGGACCAGGGGCCATAGGGGGAGGGCACCAGGGATGGGCTGAGACCTGCCCCTGTGCCCACTGCAGCCTCACGGCTCACAGTTCCCTTCAAGGTGCACGAATTTCTGCACTGGGCCCCTAGTATAGTTCATAATATTGCATAACTATGGATGATGCCAGGTGGGTACTGGACTTATGGGGGGGTCACTTGGTACATTATATAAATGTCTAATCATTCTGCTGTGCATCTGAAACTAATATAATATTGTATGTCAATTTTGTAATTGAGAAGTTAGAAAGAAAAAACCCACTAAGAAAAAAAGAGAATTTGCTATATCTCTCCAGCCAGAACATGGCCTTCCAGAGTAACCCTAGCTCCCACCCCCATAACTTCCTGTACCTCTGAAGCTTGGAGGAAGTCCAGTCATGCAGAAAAACCTACACTGTTCTCCCTCTCAGTCCCAAGTATAAATCAACAGGCACCATTTCTGAGGCAGGAAAGCATTCTGTCTGGCTTGGCTCTTGACCCATGCCTATAACCCAAACTATCCCCAGGTTCATTCAAGTCAGCTGCAACCTGATGGCCTTAGAGCCAAACCTAAGCCCTAAGAATTGTCCAAATAACTAGAAACAAGCAAACAAAGGAACTCTGCAGGAGGATTTAGATGCTGTAAACCACAGTTCTCAACTGGAGATGCTTTTGCTCTAGCACCTAATTGGTAATGTCTGGAGACACTTTTGGTTGTAACAACCAGGAGGGTGCTAGTGGCATCTGTGGGCTGAGGCCACGGATGCTACCAACAACCCTACGATGTGCAGGCATGACCTTTAGGCACAATTATCTGCTCCAAGTGTCCACAGTGCTGAGGTTGAAAAACTCTGCTCCAGGCGCTGACATACGAGAAGCAACAGAAGGGGACAGATGCCTGGCCTCAAGGGCACCTCTCCTAGGAAACCCATGTCCCTTCTGCACCCATCCTCCTGCCTCTACTCCCCAAACACTGCACCTTAACTCAGGGGCAGGCCGCATCTGGCAGCCACTCTTGGACATTCTAGCATCTTGGTTGATGTTGTCATCCTTACATATTGTTTCTCTTTTGTTTTTGCTTCTCCCCCCTTTCCAGGGAGTAACACACATCTGGGCCAATTAGCAACAAGTCCAACTGCCCAAGAGAATCTGACTTAGTTCTTCCCCAGGTCCAGACCAACTCATGAAACAGTTTCCGTGGGCTACTTCAAACCTGCCATGAAATCCCAAATGAGCTTGCAACCTACTCAGGTAGAACATTTGAGTGTCAAAAATAATTAAGACCAACTAAGACATTGCTTCCACTGTGTCACTTTGTCCTTCTTCTACACCATGCTCCTTGGTGACATGGGGACCAGGACCCTGCATTTGTTTCCCAGACTCCTTTGCCGAGTGGCTGGGAGAGCTTGGATTCTGGAGACAAGGGAAGGGCCTTCCTTCCTCATTTTTATTCCTGTCGCCATTGTCACAGCAGTGACTGCTCACTACAGCCACCACAGTTGGCTCCTGTCCACCTTCTCATGGTGCTCTACAACTCATCTCATGTCTTCCAAAAGGTCTCTTCTCAGAGCACCAGAGGCACTGATGGCAGTTGGGAAGGTGGCCTCCTGGGGGAGCCCTCCTAGACAGCATGGAGGGCTGGATGCTGCCACCTCCTGTTGTCTCCGCACTCCCTAACGCTAACCCTAACCTCAACACCCGTGCAACAATCCTGGCTTAAATCCCCTCTGTTCTGACCAATCCAGCTGATACCCCTCTGCTTATCCTGTGGCTGCTGCTCACACAATGACTACATCATACCGCTGTGTGTAGGACACACAGCTCTAGTTACCTGTTGAACAGGTGGTGAGGAGCATTGTAGACTGGAATGCACCACTCACAGCTGATAGAGTGGGTAGGTGTTAAATACATGAAGACAGACTCTAGAGGATCTACTAGTAAAACAATAAACAGGCCAAATTTGGAAGACAGGTTCTACTCTAAACATCATACATGTGACATATAATTCAATTTCTATTTTCTCCAGAGCATAAGAACAGACTACATATTTCTTCCAAAACCCTCAATAATTCTAAGTGGAAAGAGCACAGACAGGCATATTTGATCCTAAAGCAATGCAAATGGAATTTAATTACAAATAATAAAATATTTCAAAAACATTCTTAATAATTAGAAAGGAAATGATAAAGAAACTATACTCCTAATACTGATTTGCTGATCTTATATATTTAAATATATAGATATATAAGATGATCTAAAGTAACTCCTACCAAATAGGTAGGGTTATTATGTTAGACAATATAAAATAGAAATTTTATTCAACTTGTGTAATTCTGACAATGACTGTGCTCTACAGTGTATCTATTTAAACATAATTTCCACATTTCTCCTTTAATAACAAAAGATCATCATCCCCCTGCACCACCTCCCCCCCCAACACTTACAAACTCAAAATTATTTTAGGGAAAAACAGGGGCTGAGAAATAAACTCATAAAGATTGAGCACTAACCTAAAAGAGACAGAAATTCAAAAGAATTTGTTTTAACAATAAAGACTGAGATAGAACATACGTTTTCTTTATACATATGAATAAATTTGCCTTGATAAAAAATGCTTTAAAACATCTATCAGCACATTGCATAATAATGAAATAGAAGAAGTTAGTTTTAAAATAAGAATTTCCTATTAGATACCATTGTTTAAAATTGTTCCAGAAATTCTAGGTCCCAAAATTAGTCAATAGAAGGGAACAAAAAGAAGTAAAAGCTAAAATTGAAAAATATTTTTCAATATTTGATAATGCTATTTTGTTTTTAATCCTCACCTGAGGATATATTTTTATAGATTTTTAGAGAGAGTGGAAAGGAGGGAGAGAGAGAGAGAGAGAGAGAGAGAGAGAGAGAGAGAGAGAGAGAGAGTTCTAACCAACAATCTTTTGGTGTATGGGATGATGCTCCAACCAACTGTGACACCTGGCTAGGGCTGACAATGCTATTTTTTAACAATGGAAAAATATCACTGAAAATCTTTATGACCCACAGAATGGCAGCTTCTGACTGGGGCCCTAAGAATCCCCATCTCCAGTCTTCTTGCCCTGTATCATGCCCTCCCCTGGACTGTGGGGTGGACCTAGTGGCTTGCTTCTAATGAACAGCATATGGCAACAGTGATCATCTATCTCTGACCTGTGACTGAGCTTTAAAAGACTGAGATTTCCGTGCTTCTCACACTTCTCCCTTTCCCGTTTTCTCTGAACCATCCAGCTTCCATGCTGGGAGATGCTCCATGGAGAGGCCCACATGGCAAGGAGCTGAGCGTGCCCAGCAGCCCAGAGGTGACTGAATCCTTCCCAGAACCACGTGAGTGCCTTTAGATAGACCTGTGCATCGAGACACCTGACCTGCAGCAACTCTGAGATAGTGAAAGTTGTCTAAGCCACTATGATTTGGGATAATTAGTTATGTAGCAATTGGTACCAACATACAGACAGAATTGAGGAAGGTGATTAATTTAAGATTAGTATTGAAAACCAATACCAATACCCACACCACCCAGAACACATATCGTAAACTTGACCTACTTAAGAGACGGGAAAAGGCGGGAAAATTTTCCAGAAAAAAGTTGAAGTGAAAAAGTGAAACTTAGAACACAGGAAAATACAAAAATTCTTCATTGTCAGTATCTAATGTGTTTTTAAAATATCATGAGAAGTATGTTTTTAGATAACTGGAGTTTATATTCTATTTTTACATCTTAAAAAACAATGAATGAGTTACCAGATTTTTCAAATAACCCTAAATTTTCATATGCTATTAAGCACTTAAAATGTTAACTTCCTAATTATTTACCATATAACACATTGATAAATATATATATACTAGAGGCCCGGTGCACAGATTTGTGCACCGTTGGGGCCCTTCGGCCTGGCCTGCGGGAATCGGGTTGAAATTGGCTCTCCGACATTCCCAAAGGGGTCCTAGATTGCGAGAGGACATCAGTGCCCCAGCAGCAACCTAACCCATGGCGGATTCCGCAAGGAATCAAGTTCCCTCCTCTCTCCTCTCTGGGCCTGGGGTGCAGGTGAAACAGATTCAGGGCCGACAGTGCATCAGCAGAGTAGATTTCTATCCAGACAGTGCAATTTAGTTTTAACCAAAAGACAATTATTATAATGACTATTCTGCTAAGATAGCAAAAGATACCTACCTATACTGAGAAAAGTTTTCTAAAATGTATAGCTATGATTAAATTTCAGCAGTGGAATTCCAAGAACTTGATTTTTTCCTCCTTTTCTATGTTTTCTACATTTTCTGTAATGTCAGGTTTTAATTAAAAACAAACATTTATAAAAATAATAAAAATATATTTCCAAAGGCCACAAAATCTACAAAGGGGTTGAAATATGCTTTCAACATAGCATAAATCTCACTGAGGATATTTTTTTCCATTGATTTTTAGAAACAGTGGAGAGACACAGAGAGAGAAACGATGTGACAGAGACACATCAATTGCTTGCCTCCTGCATGCATCCCAACCAGGCCTGGGGATGAAGCCTACAACCGGGTTACATGCCCTTGACTGGAATCGAACCCAGGACCCTTCAGTCCGTGGGCTTATGTGCTAACCACTGAGAAAAACAGGCCAGGGCTGGAGCATGTTCTTTATCATCTTTTTCATGAAGCCTTTCCTGACATTCCCATCCTCCCTTCTCCTTGGTGTACGTATATGACTGCCTGCACCTGTTTTACTGTTCATCTCCCATGATCTGATTGATCCAGCTGGTGTGACCTAGCTTTGCAACACCACCTGGCACACAGGAAGTCATCAAGTATGGCCAGCAGTCACATACGCGTGTGCCTAAGGAAAGCAGGAGAGAAGACGGCTTACAGGGAGGCTACCCCGACCCCTGGGAAATGGGCAGCATTGACTTTGACTTTATCATCCGTTGAGTTACCAGCACAGTGTGTACTTTTGCGCCTGGAGATTTCCTGTGGGAGACTGAGTGCTTCTAGCTTTTTCAGGGTCTACTAACCAAGAACAAACCACAGGCCTGGGTGCATCATAAAAAGCCGAGGGCCTGCCATCCTCAGAGACTCCAGACTCTGACTGTTCTGATGTCTTTCTTCTTCACTGGCTGGTCAACCATGAGATACCATGTGCTTCTCTCCACTCTCCTCCTTCTGACTCTCTTACCCGCAGGTAAGGTGATGGCTGCCCACTGGGGTCTGTGGTTTAGAAGGCTATCTGGCAGGTCCAACAAAACACCTGGCATCAGTCTTATGGGCTCATAGACCTAATATCAACAGCTTCTCTGGGACCGTAACAGGGTAGGATAGGAATGAGACCACTCTTCTGCCATGGACCAAACTGCCTGCTGAGGTCACTTCTGCTTTCTCCATACGTTGTGTCTTGGGGTGCCCTGATGAGGCATGATCACTGATTTCTAGGCAGGTGAATCTGAAAGGCTTCAATGGCAGTGGCTTTTCAGATCTATCACTATATCTACTCACTAGGTCAAAGCAGATGGACAGAATCCCATCACCAGCAGCTAGTGCTAAGGGCATGTCTTGGGGATCTCTGTCACGATGTGTTTGACTCCTGAATGGATGCAAATGTGCTCTCTTATGGAAGAGGTAGGTCCATGGTTGTAAGAAGAGGCTGGACACATACCTAGACACTTTTGGAAAGTAAAGGGACCCCTGTTATAACTGCATCGGAAAAAACAGGCACGAAATAGAACTGTCCCAGCCTTACTGATCACTCTCTCTAAATGGCACACACCCCGTGTTGGGTTTCAAAAAGAGGAGGGGTTACTGAGAAGATGATGTGCTCATCCACATTCCAGGAAGGGATTCTTATGGTAAATGACAGCCACAAAAAATAGGTTCCCAAAGCCTAAATCTGATCCTGGGACATGAGGCTGGAGCACACACTTTGGAACACTAACTCATTAGTTATGCAGGAAGAAAGCAATTGTGCTGGGGAATGGAGAGGGTAATAAAAGGGTGATATTCTACGGTCGCAAATCCTTTGTGTTGTCAGGTTCAAACTCATCATTTCCAGAGGCAAGGACTGAGGTCGGTAGCAGTGCTCCACAGTCTGGAATTTAAGTATTCATACGTGCACCCGGAAACAATGCCCCAGGGCTAAGGAGGGCACTAGGCGACGGTGTAGAGAGAGTTGTGTTTGTTCGTCAGGCAAGGCTGCTCCATATCAGTGGGACAGAGCATATGTAGAAGACACATATTACACCAAATAGTCTTTATGTTTGCACCTGGAAACATTTCCGTTTGGAGATGAGGTCTCTTTATAGAAGAGGTATGTCCGTGGTTGTAAAAGTAGGCTGCATATACATCTTTTTATCCAAACTAGACACTTCAGGAAAATAAAGGGACCGACCGCTGTTATAACTGTATTGGAACGTTACATTAAATCTTTTAATTTAAAGAAGGATTTGTTCAGATTGTACTAACTGCTAGGTGCAGGAAACCATTTATTGTCTTCACTAGCTGAGTATAGACAGAGACCCCCAAAAGCTAGTAACCTTTGAAGTCCTAGCAAAGGTCAGGACTGTGAACCACCCAGTTAATTAGATAATGGTAGCTGAAGCATCATCCCCACCTTAGTTCACTGAATTCCTTAGATACTTGTGTAGACCGATGAGCTAATCCATGTGTCAGACAAACCTCCTTACCCTAGGGCTACCCCAGACCAAATAAAAGGTTGGAGCGGCTTGAGCATCGGTGGAAGTCCTTCTGGACTTGCCCGCCTGGTCCCCCAATATTTCAAAATTATCTCGTGTCATTTCTCTCTCATTTGTGTGCGGCTCCTCTTTCAGATACCGAACCCTACTCCACACAGGACGTGGAGGGAGTCTTACACGACAGCTAGGCACTCTTCTGAATTTCACACTGGGCAGTATGATCCACGAGGACTATTGAAGGCTATGACTCAAATACAGAAAAACCTGCTGCTTGAAATGCAGCTGCCAATGTGGACTCCATGCTGTCCCCAGGCTGCTTATTCATCAGCCTCTGCTGAACTGTGGACAATGCTGAGTCAGACTGTACGGACTCATGAGTTTGTGGGCGTTCATGTGCTCACAATGGAAGCAGGCGTCAACAACGGTCAGAGCTGCGTGGGCTCTCCCGTCTCCACACCCCTGTCCAGGAAGGAGCTTTGAGACTCAAGTGGTCCAAATGCTACCTCCTGGCTCAGTGGTCTAAGCTCTGTTGGCCCACTTAGCCCTTGCCTTTGCTTCTCTGTCCTCATCTTTCACTTTGGTACTTCCTTCTGGGCCCCCTATGGAATAGGCTGCTGTTTTGTAGTTTGCTACCTCCTTTTCTTCCATAACTCTTTATACTGGAGAGACCCAAGGCTCAGTTCCTGGTCCTCTTTTCTCTCTCTCCATCCAGTCCTTGGGGCCAGTCCCATCCTTTTTAAATTCCCCTCCTGGATCTCTCTTTTGAACTCCAGTCTTGTAATGAATATCCAACGGTGTAATTTATATCATTATATGGATAATGTCCATAACTATTATATCATTATGTCATAAAATTAATATTAAAAAAATGAACTCCCAAGTTTCCCTCCATATAGTTTTACCCCAGCACAGTGGGCTGTGGCCAGCATTCCCTGGAGCCTCTCTTGGCTCTTCTACACCATCTCATGTTCAATAGGTTATACATCTGCACCCTAAAAGTATCTCTCAGGGCTTCTGTCCCATGACCAGCCTCAGAGAATTACTGCCCCATCCTCAGTGAAAGGACAGTGTTTACAGAATTTCTCTCCTCTGTGGCAGAATAATATTCCATTGTTACACATACCACATTTTCTTCATCCATCAACAGATTCAACATCTGCCCTGATGATGGACTCTTAGGATCTTGGCTATTGTGAATATTTCTACAATGAACAATAATGCTGATATCTCTTTGAGATAGTGATTTCTTCTCCTTTGAATGTATACCCAGAAGTGGGTTTGCTGGATCATATGGTAGTTCTGCTTTAAAATTTTTGAGGAATCTCCATATTGTTTTCCATAGTGACTGCACTGATTTACAAACCCACCCCCAGTGTACCAGGGCTCCCTTTTCTTCACATCCTCACCAGTACTTGTTATCTCTTGTCTTTTTTTTTATAATAGCCGTTCTAACAGGTGTGAGGTGGTATCTCATTGTGGTTTTGATTTGCACTTCGCTGCAGATTAGTGATGCTAAGTTAAGCACCTTTTCATGTCCTTGTTGGCCATTTGTTAGTCTTTTTTGAAAAAAATGTCTACTCAAGTCTTCTGTTCATATCTTAATTGGATTATCTTTTTTTTTTTTTTGCTGTTGAGTTGTATGGGTCCCATATATTTCTGGATAGTAACCCTTTATGATATGCATTTTTTTCCATTCTGTGGGTTTCCTTTTCATTTTGCTGATGGCTTTTTTTTTTCTGTGAAGATTTTTAGTTTCATGAAGTCCCAGTTATTTATTTTTTCTTTTATGACTTGTTCTATTGGTGTTACATCCAAAGGTCATTGCCAAGACCAATGTCAAGTAAATTTGTTCTTATGTTTTCTTCTAGGACTTTTATGGCTTCGGGTCTTATGTTGAAGCTTTTAATCTACTTCAAGGCAATATTTGTGAGTTGTTTCATTGTTTTGATGTGAATGTCCAGTTTTCCCAGCATCATTTATTGAAAAGACTGTCCTTTCCTCATTGAGAATTCTTGGCTCGCTTGTCAAATATTAGTTGACTATAAATACATGGGGTTTATTTCTGGGCTCTCAATTCAGTTCTCTTGGCCTATTGAGTTTGTTTTTAGAGCAGCACCATACTGTTTTGATTAATATACCTTTGGAATACAGTCTGACTTCAGGAAGTGTGATGCCTCCATCTTTGTTCTACTTTCTCAAGATTTCCTTGGCTATTCAGGGATTTTTTTCATGGTGTCATATGAATTTTAGAATTGTTTCTTCCAATATTCTCCATATACACAGGTCTTTCTGTTCTTCAAATAAACTAAGCCAGGAGAGTGAATGTATTTTTATTCTCATCATTCAGATGTCAGTTCAAAAGCTACATCCTCCTCAGAAAGCCTCTCCTATTTTATCAACTCCATCATCCAGACCTTTGCATTATTGCATTATTTTGTTCTAAACACTTGCCACTTTCTGATATTATATTATTCATTTATTTTTGTGTTGTCATTATTTCCTTTATTGAATATAAGTGCTGTGAGAATACAAACTATTCCAGCTATTTTCAGTGTTCTATTATTCGTATAAAGAAAAATGACTGGCAAAGAGAAGTTAGCAAATCTTGGCTGAAGAGCCATATAAAGGAGTAAATGAAGAAAACAGGTGTGTTTAAAACGTATATTTTATCCATCCACCTGTTGTTCCATTTTGCCATTTGCCGAAGTTCTTATATTAGCAAGGACAAGAACTTACAAGAAAAGGAAGGGCATTATGAACCCTCAGGCTGTTGGGTGAACAACAGAGACAGTGAGCGTGGCAGGGACACTGGACAGAGCCTTCATCCAGCTCCTTCTCTCTACGGAGAAATGCTCAATCCAGAACTCTTCTGTCCTCACAGGAAGAGTGGGTTCACTCGTGGACTAATGACCTCACAGACTCTCTTTCTCTGCAGTAAGAAGCGGTTTGGGTTCTGCTGAAAACCACTGTCTCAATCTGTCCGGCCTCTGTAGACGAGACGTCTGCAAAATCACAGAGGACACCATTGGTGGCTGCCGAAGGAGGTGGAAATGCTGCAGAGCATGGTGGGTCCTGATACCAGTCCCCACACCAGTTATATATTCAGAATACCAAGAACCCCTGAAGCCTAGATTGAAATGAAATGAGGAAAAGAAAGCATCTGAAGGAACATTCCTGGCATCTAACATTAGAATATATATATTTTGATGTATTGCAATTTTATGACCAATTTTTATTTTCCTGTGTCACTAAAAATAAATACATAATGGTTTAAAATCTACCCACCTGCTACTTCTTTGGAATCCTTTTCAGATCTAAACAATGTCTTTTAAAGTGAGAAAGGCCATTTATTTAACAATACATGCATATTTTTAAATTTGTCACAGAGAGACCAAAATGTTAACAAAAAAGTGAAACTATAATTACACAAAACATCATTAAATAGACACACAGAGAAAATGCAAAGGCAAAATACAGAGGAAATTCAGGAAATATAAGGAAAGGGAAGAGATATAAAGAAAGGGGACAAAATAGAAAGGGGAAAGAATAATTTGGGATAAACACAAAGATGGTAACTGCACAGCAGATGATCTAAAGAGATGAAAACAAGAAAGGAGAGAGAATGAGAGGTTGAAGATCAACAGAAATGTATATTAAATATCTAAAAGAAACAACTTCAACTAACAAAGGGATTCTGATGTTACGCCTATGAAAAACATTATGATCATTTAGATCCCCAAGGTTTTACTGCCCTAGACCCGTGGTCGGCAAACTGCGGCTCGCCAGCCACATGCGGCTCTTTGGCCCTTTGAGTGTAGCTCTTCCACAAAATACCACGTGCAGGCGCACACGTACAGTGCGATTGAAACTTCGTGGCCCATGCACAGAAGTCGGTATTTTGTGGAAGAGCCACACTCAAGGGGCCAAAGAGCCGCATGTGTCTCGTGAGCCGCTTTTTGATAATTTCTTAAAAAAAAAAATTTTTTCTTGGAAAAGGAGATTTTTCTGTGAGGATATATATGACCCCCTTTTGAGAAGAATGCTGTCAGTACTCCTTGTACATAGCGAGTGGG
>NW_005871684.1:177411-195088 GCF_000147115.1 Myotis lucifugus | reverse complement strand
TTTTTTATTCTCAGAGTGTGCACATTTTCTACATAATGTGATACCATCTTGACAAGGGTTAGGGTAAAATTGACCTTAAAACAGTGGAGATAGGCTGTAGGCCAGGAACTAAGTGCATAAATGGTGGTCAGAAAGCTCCTTTACCATTTCCACTCTCTGGGGATATCAGGGACTATTCATGTTATCGATAACTACTTGAGTAAGCTTTGGTGGTTTGGGTATTTTAAAAAATTTGTCATATTTTAAATAAGATATATTCACTGTCATAAAAATGTTTAGGAATACTATTGAAGTTATGTTCTATCAGCTTATTTATTTATTTTTAATATATTTTTATTTGTTTATTTTAAACTGTTTTTAAATATATATTTTTATTGATTTTAGAGAGGAAGGGAGAGGGAGAGAGAGATAGAAACATCAATATGAGATAGAATAATTGATTGGCTGCCTCCTGTACCCAAAACCTGGTCATGTACCCTGACCAGGATTTGAACCATGACCTCTTGATTCATAGGTGATTACTCAACCACTGAGACACACTGGCTAGGCATGTTCTATCAGTTTAAAATACAGTGCTATACTTTAATATACTTTATGTAAGTCTCATGGTAACCACCAGGAAAAAACCCTGTAGTAATCACAGAATAGAACATGATGTTCAAACATACTGATACTAAAAGAGATCAAATTATGAAAGAAGACAGCAAGATAATAAGCAAGAAATAATGGACCTACAAAATCATCAGAAAATTAACAAAATAGCAAAAATCATCCTATCTAATAATAGACAAAGATGGTAATTGACTGTACCTTCGCTACGCCTCCAATCGGCTAATCAGCGTGATATGCAAATTAGCCGCCAACAAATATGGCGGCTAATTTGCATACTGCAGGCAGGGCGGGACAGCGCGAGCTGCCACCTGGGCCCTGTTTGCAGCCCTGGGTAGCGGGGCTTAGGCTGGACCCTTGTGTGCTGCCTAAGCCCGGCGCCAACTAAGCCCCGCCCCCAGATGGGACCCCTGTGTGCTGCCTAAGCCCCACCCCAAGCCAAACCCCGTGTGCCACCTAATCCCCATGCTGCCTAAGCCCCGCCCCCATCCAGGACCCCCGCGTGCCACCTAAGCCCTGCGCCGCCTAAGCCCCGCCCCCAGCCGGGACACCATGGTGATTAGAGAGTAGGAAAGTGCCACCCACAGGCAGCACCCAGCAGGGCCTGACCCCGGGTGCCCTGGCGATCCAGCGATCGGTGAGCAGGAAAGTGTGGCCTGTAGGCAGCACCCAGCAAGGCCTGCTCCTGGGTCACCATGGCGATCCAAGAGCAGGAAAAGCCGGCCTTCAGGCAGCCCTCGTGTGCGCCTGCTCCTGGGTCACTGCGGCAATCCCGAAGCAGGAAAGGCCAGCCTGCAGGCAGCATCCCACCCTGGCCACAGCTCAAGGGAGAGTACAACACGCAGTGGAGGCCAGGAGCCTGAGAGATCAACAGAGAGGGGTGCCTGCTCCAAGCCTCCAGCAGACACACACACACACACACACACACACACGGCGCCTACTCTGAGCCTCCAATGTGGCTGGGGGCAGACCCCCAGCTGGGACAGACACACACACACACACACACACACACACACACACACACGGGACACCTGCTCTGAGCCTCTGCTGCCAGACTGTGGCCGTCAGTAGGACATCCACTGAGGGCTCCTGGACTGAGGGGCAGGCTGGGCTGAGGGAACCCCACCCCCCAGTGCACGAATTTCGTGCACTAGTTGTATATAATAAAAGCCTAATATGCAAATTGACCAAACGGCAGAATGACTGGTTGCTATGACATGTACTGACCACCAGGGGACAAATGCTCAATGCAGGAGCTTCCCCCAGCCCACAGGCCCCAACTGGGCCAAGGCAGGTGCCAGCACCTCCCCCCATCATTCCCCTGGTTGCCCTGCAGAGGGAGGTGACCGGCGGTGGCAGGGGTCAGGACCAGTGAGCAGGTGGCATCAGCCTGGCCAAGATGGGTGCCTCCAATTGCCCCCACTTGTCGCCCTGCAGATTGGTCCTGATTGTCAGCCAGCCTAGGGACCCTATCCGAATTTTGTGCACTGGGCCTCTAGTGTTAACATAAATGGATTAAATTCTGTAATCAAATATACAGAATGGCTCTATGAATTTAAAAGGCAAGATCCAACAATATTCAGTCCACAAAAGACTCATTTCAGCTTTAAAGATACACATAGACTTTGTAGTAAAGGAACGGAAAAAGATACTTCAAGCAAATGGTAACCAAAATAAACAAGGTTAGCTATTCTTTATATCAGACAAAACAGACTTTAAACTAAAAGTGGTACAAAAAGACAAAGAGGGTCATTATAGAATAATAAGAGGTCAATCCATCAATCAGATATAAAAATTGTAAATATTTAAGTACCCAACATCAAGCATATGCATGTACCAGTATAAAGCAAAAATTCATAGAACCAACAGCAATAATACACAGTAATGCAACAGTCATTTGGATCTTTAATGTCCCATTCTTAACAATAGATCCATCATCCAGACAGAGAATCAATGTGAAAACAGAAGATGTGAATAATATCTGTACCAAATGAACCTAACAGATATATTTAGAAGATTCTATCTGACAACAGCAGAACACACATTCTTCTCAAGTATACCTGGGATATTTTCTAGTAGAAATCATATTTTAAGCCACAGGGGAAAAAAAGTCTTAGCAAATGTAAGAGGATTGCAATCATATCAAGTATCTTCTTTGACCACAATGGTATGACACTAGAAATCAACAACAGAAGGAAAATTGGAAAACTGATGAGTATATAAAATTAAGCAATACTTCCCTAAACAGATCAAAGGAGAAATTAGTTAACAAACATCAAAATGATGAAAAGTCATCAAAATAGAAGACACAAAACTATATACATTTTTCCAAAAAAGCTGATATTGCATAAGAAAGTTTATAAACAATAACAAGAAAAAAGAATATATATGAATGTGTCATTAAGCCATTGGTCAGTAGGAAAATTAGCATTGATGACTTGGTTTTAGGTCAATCAATTCTTGGCCAAAGGCATTTCTTAAATTTTAATAGCTTGTTCTGATATGTTGGGGAAAGTTGGGAGGCTAAGGAGTCTCTTTAAGTTGGAGACATACAGTCTCTCTTTTTTAAAATCAATTTTTCAAATACAGCTGACTAGACATACAGTCTTGACAACAGATGGCTATTGAGGAAATATTGTGCTCTGTATTTCTAATATTTTAACTCGCCCAATCTCACCATCCTTGTCATGTAGGACAGTTACACAAAGGATTGATAAAAGACAAGAAAATGTTAGCTTTCAGATGCTATTAAGAATATTGCACATATGTGACACTATCCTCTCTTTTATGAAACAATTTAAACTTGTGCTTTGCTTAAAAAAAAAAGATCCTTTGGCAATCTCTTATCCCTAGTGTGGAAAAGAGTGTGTTGTGGAAGAGTCCCCTTGCAAGCCAGAGGACTTTTGGTAAAAAGACTTTACACTAACAAGCCTACCTCCCGGTCTCTTTCAAAGGACTGGTCAAAGGTACTGGCCTCTGAAGAACTGGAGTGTCCATAGAAAAAATGAAGGGTTGGTTACCTGGTTTCCTGTAATTAGGTTAATTTGTCACCAAGTTTAAAGATTCCACATTTTGGAGACATTCCAACAGAAGCTGTTTTATTTTCTTACTTGTTAAGCTTCACTGACCAAGAGGAATGTCAGTTCTCCAGAAATTAATAAAAGGCCCTGTGTTCCACTACCCCTGATCATTCCCCTCTCTATTGGGCATTCAACCATGAGACTCCCTCCCCTGCTTCCTATGCTCCTCTTCTTTGTGACTATAATACCAAAAGGTAAGATGGTGAATTATTATAGAGCTTGGTTTCTTAGGAGGCCTACTGGTATGCTCAGTTTTTCCATGGCCATCTTCACTCAGACCCTACTGCATAGCCTTCAGGAAATCAGAATTGCAACATTCTCATCTCCCTTGAATGGATGAGGACAACATTGCAAAGCAGGGCAAAGATTTCCATCAACAGAAAACAAGACCCAAGAGCTCCATGATTATAAAAGGTGGCCCAAGTAGAGAGAGAGGTAAAGAAGCTTGGACATGTGACTTAAGAATTATCATACAAATCAAATAGCTATTACCAGGGCCACAATCCCTCAAAAGGAGAGTGAAAATAGCAGCTATTGGTTTTAGTGCAGTGGTTGGCAAACCGCGGCTAGCGAGCCACATGCGGCTCTTTGGCCCCTTGAGTGTGGCTCTTCCACAAAATACCACGTGTGGGTGTGCACATACAGTGCGATTGAAACTTAGGGGCCCATGCGTCGAAGTCGGTTTTTGGCCTGGGCGAGTCTATTTTGAAGAAGTGGCATTAGAATAAATGGGGGATGTCGGTCGGGCGACGGGAGACGTGGCGCAGGCAGGCCACGAGATACGCAGCGCGTGGGAGGCGCGTAAATTGTAAGGAATTTAATTTTTATCAATAAATAATATCGTTATTAAGTATGATATCAAGTTTTAATCAATGTACCTATAGTTTAACTAAGACTTAAAACTTTAAGTAAAGTTTATTAAGTTAATTTTAGGGGACGTTGTGGAGTGAAAAAAGATGTAGTGTCGAGGATAGAGAAAGGTATGTTGAGATGGTTTGGGCATAGAGAGAGGATGAATGAAAGGAGATAGACGAAACAAGTATACAAGACGAGTGTGGATGGGAGAGTAGGAAGGGGTCAACCTCAGTGAATGTACCTCAATCAGATTGAGGACGTTTTTAGCAAAGGCCAGCTTAGGAGTACCCTAATTAAGTTAATAACAATGTACCTACCTGTATAGTTTAATTTAAAAAATTTGGCTCTCAAAAGAAATTTCAATCGTTGTACTGTTGATATTTGGCTCTGTTGACTAATGAGTTTGCCTACCACTGGTTTAGTGAATGGAAGATGTAGAGTCAAATGGTGAGGAATATTTGTGAAGGGTAGAAGTTAGATGCATAAGGCAGAGCTCAACAAGAGAGGATTGTGTCAAGTTATAAAAAACAAATAGGGCCCTAGCCAGTTTGGCTCAGTGGCTAGAGCTTCGGCCTGTGGACTGAAGGGTCCCAGGTTCGATCCTGGCCAAGGGCACATGCCTGGGTTGCGGGCTTGATCCCCAGTAGGGTGCATGCAGGAGGCAGCCAACCAATGATTCTCTCATCATTGATGTTTCTATCCCTCTATCCCTCTCCCTTCCTCTCTGAAAGAAATAAAAATATATTTAAAAACAAAAACAAAGACAAAAAAACAAATAGGGAGCAGAATTTAGAAAAAGCATCAACAGAGGAATAAAGCTTCACTGGCAAAATTTTAAGCAAAATACAAAATATGAAAGGAGAACTTTAAGAATCTGAGTTACATCCTCAGGACCCATGGTTCAGAAGTTTGTTAACATGTAGAATCAAAAAGAAAAGGGAATGTGGTCATCTTCAACCAGATTTTTGTAAGAACTGAAAAAATCCTTTTCTCCACTTTTAGTGACAGGATGATCAGATCCCTCAAAATAATGACTGTGGCCACTGAGCATAGACAGAGTCCGGATAACTCTCTCTCTTCCCTGGTTCATCTCTAAGATTAACTTCAATGAAATCAAAGATGCTCCTTTGTTTGATCGTTGCCTAATCCATGGATATATTGGGATCTACAAGACAGATGGTTTTCTCCTCCCAGAGTTCATATGTTTCTCATTTGGTTTTCAATTCTGTCACAAGAAGACACAGGTGTGGAAATACACACTTGTAGTAACACCTAATGTAAAATTATGTGATGTTAATGACTTAAAACTAGAAAGCAATTTAATGATTAATCCTTTAATTTTACAGATAAAAGAATTCTTGTACACATGGAGAATGTCTTTATGCAAGTCACATAGGTGGCGGCAAATACTAAGGCTAGAACCAACTATCTTTAACTTGGGTCAGTGTTGTTTCCATTAATCTACAGACGTGGGTATGCCCATAAAATGGTAATCCCAATTTCTGTCAGGCCCTTTTCCCCAGTCTCCTAATTAGATGTGAGGAACCTAAGGAGATTTTTCAAGTTTTCTCTTTCAGAAGACACAAACACATCTTACTTCACATTCCTCCAAATTCCTCTCCTTCAGTGCTTAAGGTGGGCCTATTGAGTTGGCTTCATGTTCTGGTATTATTATTGGACTGTTTATGCTAGTCTTTAGATTTTCATGATCTATGTTCCTGAAAATCAGATAAATGGCTATCAACTCTTAGATAGCTGAAAGCACTTTCCCAAGATACATATATCAGAATGGCTGACGAGTGTATATTTTTGTCTCTACTTGTCCTCCACTACCTAAGCTAAATTCAGCTCAGCTTAAATTATTGTCTCTATCCAAAGTCACAGCCCATGTTATGAATCTGTGTTTTTTTTTTTTTAAAAAGGTTAAGGAGGGATAGATTGGAAGCAGTAAAGGTCTATCCAAGACCCACCCTTATGGCAGAAAAATAGATACGACAATGGTTCAGTCCCAGAGTGGGAAGAAAACCGAGATAAAAAGGTGGTTCTAGAGCAAAGACCAGAAATAACTGATGAGAAAATAGGATTCTAGGAAATCTAGGTCTAAGATTGAGAAAAGCTAACAGTCATAACCAGATTGGACACCTACAAATAGAATAATCCATCCAAGAGCAGGGACCAGATTGTCAAAACTGGGCTGAAGCCAAGAGGTTTTAAGAAGGAATAAGAGAAAAAATGTGGAGGGGAGGGGATCAGAATACCTGCATTCAACAGCAAGATACATTTATTGAGCACCTGTTATTTAACAAAGACTGTGTTAGATCTTGGGACCCAATGGGGAACAAAATAAAGTGACTTCCATGATATAAAAGACAGATGTTAGTGAAATGATTGCATGGATCAGCATGTAATTGTAGATTCGAATGAGTCAAGGAAAAGGAACTGAGGATTGCACATGGCCATCGTCTGTGTTCAAGGTTAGAGAGACTTCCTTGAGGCCTGCCTTTGGAGTGGAAACCTAAGTGTTTTCCTTTGAAAGAAGGAGGCCAATGTCACAACCCTGATGCAGAAGGAACTTGAGAGCTCTGGGACTGTAAGACGACCTTCTTATGAGCACGCATTCCCACGAGGAACTGTGCCAAGGCTCTTACGAAATGACGCCCAAGTACAAGGTGTATGGCACCAATGCTGATTGGGGGAACGAGGGCATTTAAAGGACAAAGAGTGAAAGGCAGTCACACTTTATTCTGTGTGTGGGTAACACACACAAAGCAGGACTATATGCAGATTCCAGGCAGCCCACAGGCCTGAAAGGCGGGTGTCCTTGACGGTCTGGCCCTTTGTTTCATGACTTCCATGATCCTTTATCTCTCTCTCTCTTCCTGGCTCCACCATAGGAGTTGTTTCAGGTATAAAGTAGCCTCCTTCTTTCCTGATCTTGAGATAATCATCTTTTGAGCTGAACACATGGACTTGGGCCTGAGAAACCACCAGCAACCATGTGAGAAGAGAGAAAGGGTATAAGAACAATCATGCAGACTTAGGAAGTCAAAATTCCCTCCTTTGCAATCTGGCAATTCCCTTGATCTAAAGGTAAATAAGCCTGCTCCGGCTCTGCGTGGGCTCTCTGGGTCAGCATCACATCAGGATTGAAAGCGTGTACTGTCCCAACGCTCTGCTGCCCTGTGTCTCCACCTCTCATTGGATGAGGCCCCTTCTCTATTCTCCCAAAGGAAGTTTCTACTCCAGGCACCCAGTCCAAACCCCATGAGAGTATGTTCCCAACGCATAGGCAGCATCAGCAAAGGTGGTGCGGCAAGTGCATCACTGAAGGTGTGAAGGGCCGGGAATTCACAGTTGGAAACCACTGAGGCCAATGATAATGGACGTGAGGCTGGTGGACAGGGTGCATGACGCTGGGAGTCGGGGACATGATGCCAAGTGAGCTAAGCCAGTCACAGAAGACAAATACTGAAGGATTGCACTGCCATGAGGTGTCCAAATAGTCAAAATCGTAGAACCACAGAGCAGCAGGGTGGTTGCCAGGGCCTGGAGGGATGGGGAGCTGCTGTTCAGTGGGTGTAGAGTTTCAGTTACACAAGATGAGGAAGTGCCAGAGACCTGCTGGCCAACACTGAACCCGGCGTGGAAGCTACTGAACTGTGCACTAAAACATGTAAGAGGGTAGACCTCACGTCCAGTGTCCTCACCACAGGAAAAGAAGAAACGGTGGAGAACAGGAGGTTATCTGGAGCTGAGTGAGCCTTCCTGCCACGGTGACAGGAGGCCTTCAGAGGCATTTGAAGCCATGAGGTCCCCTTTCTTCCACAATAGTTAAGACCAGCTTGGTTTGTCTTTCCCAAACCAGTGATACCAGGGGCTTAGTAAAGGGTTAGTGTATCACAGGACAGTGAGGACGGAATGAGATCCAGGTACCGAGACTAAAGGGAACTACGGTGTTGGAGCATACAGCTCCATGCCTCTCTTCAGCCAAATGAATGAAGAAGACATATGGATGTATTTAAGGAAAACTGCTTTTCAACTTTGAGAGAAATCTTCTCTGTGTATCTACATTTAAGGGGCTTGGAACAACGTAGAAAACGTATTCCTTGCATAGTCCCGAAATGGGGAACTAGGTAAGGTGGAAACTGGAGGACTCCTAGACTGTCCGCAAAAGGAGGTGAGAATGTTGTTCCAGGAAAATTCAATAGGTGGAAAGCTTAACAACCCTGTGCTTTACCCACTACACACCAGGGACACCTCCCCTGTCACAGTGACAACACACTGCCCCTCCCGTGTCAAAGCGTGCTTCCCAGCAGAGGACCACTCTCTCCAAGCTTCTAGAAGTCCGTGGACTGCCCTCTCCACATGAGTTTGGTCCCACAGGCTCTGGCCCTCCCCCAAAGGCACTCTTTTGCCCTAAGAGTCTGATCTTTCATCCCAAAGCCAGTTTTCTGTAAACGTACGGCTCTATTTGCATTACCAGAATGTGATGGGGACTTAACGGCTTTGTCCAATCTCTCCCTGTGCAGCAAGGGCTGGCCTTATCCCGGGTAAAAAACAGTGCGTCCTTCTGAACGGCATTTGCAAGCCCGGGGGCTGCACCTCCACGGACGACACCATTGGGGTGTGTAACGACGAGCAGAAATGTTGTCGGAGGTGGTGGATACTGTTTCCCTACCCAACGCCAGCTCCCAAGTCCAAGTCTCCTTAGGAGGACGCAACCTGCCGGGCCCTCTGACACCAGGACACACGGATGCATTTGGCAGATTCCTGTCAAACCTACTTGTGCTCCCTCCTTGACGGGAAATAAAGGTCCTGCTTCTGGGTGTACTGATCCCTGAGGGATTTCTTCTGGACACCGCATGTGCAAAGCCTCTCACGCACAACAAGGCTCAACGAAATAAGAGAGGAATCTCATACCCTAAACATTTTTGTACAAAATATGACTTATTTTTTTAAAAGATAAAGATAACATTTTAAATGTGTAAAATAATATAGGTGTGAGAGAGCAGGAGGCCCTGTTGGATGAACTGAAGTGGAATAGCAACTTTCTACCTCATCTGATTCTGAACATATGTCATTTCATTACTGCTTGGGGGATGGGGGTTGAGGTGAGTTAGTCACGTGGTCTGGCTAACACAAAACCTGGGGATGAGGCACTGGCCTGCCCTGAGGCTGTGGCCCCTGCCCCTCCCCTGGCCTTGGAGGAGCAGAACAGAACTGCCCCCTGCAGCCAGGCTCCCTGGGGACACGGAGAGGGGGAAGCAGAGGAGCAGAGAATTCACTGTGTCCTGGCTCTTCCTCCCAAGTTCACCGTCACCTAACTCCACTTCCTGGTTGCAGTAATTCCCACCAGAGTAACAACTCAGGGTCATTTCTCCTTCGTGGCTGAGAAAAGTACATGGAAGAAAGAGGACGGGAATGTTACAGGACACGAGTCCCACAGGCATGGAAAGACCCTTTTGAATGAGGCCCCGCAATCAAATTCCAGGGTTGTTGTTTTTTGAGCCATAAAGCCCATGGTCACTCAGAGGAAGATGGGTGCTCCCAACTTCTAATAGTCTTTAGGATCCATGTTCCTACTATTATTAAGTTAAAAAATATTTTTATTGATTTCAGAGAGGAAGGGAGGGAGGGAGGGAGAGAGAGAGACATTAATGATGAGAGAGAATCAAAAATTGTCCGCCTCCTACATGCCCCCTACTGGGGATCAAGCCTGCAACCCAGGCATGTGCCCTGACTGGGAATCCAACTGTGACCTCCTGTTTCATGGCTCAACACGCAACCACTGAGCCACGCCAGCCGGGCTATGTTCTTATTATTAATGTGGACAGCAGGTGTCCACAAGACCATTCATTTCTTGAGTACAAGAGCCACCTTCACCCACACTTGTATGTCTAGAATACCACAGTCTCCTAACACACTAGGTGCCAACCCAGGTTCTTGCGACAGTCATCTTCAAGTTACAACTGTGGTTCTTTTGCTCACTATTCCTAGGACTTTGAACTATTTACTTAACCTTTATCTGCCGGAGCATTCTCCTAAAGAAATGAGCAAAATCAATGAACCTGAAGCCAGGGGGACTCACCTCACTTTCTCTGAGCCTTTCTGTGACTGTCCATTTCTGATCAGGGTTGCCAGAGAAAAGGCAGGATGCCCCATTAAATACAAAGTTCAGATAAACAGTGAAGATTTTTAATATAAAATGGGTAATATTTGGCACATACTTATACTAGAAGTTATTCATTATAGTTCGAAATCCGAATGGACTGAGTATCCTATATCTTTATTTGCTAAAGCTGCAACCCTATGTTGAAAACCCATTGGGGGGAAATTCCAGGAACTCCATCTGCTTAGCAGAATGCTTCCTGCCCACGGGGCCGACACCCACCTCTTCATCAATCATGCCCCCGATAGCTGGACTCGAGTTTGTCATGCACTGCCCGTCTTTCGCTAGAATGACAGGGCTGCATGGTTCCGTCGCCAGTCGGGGTTAATTGTCATGAATGGCAGATGCAGGTCAGTGGATGTTGGCAGAACGTGGCAGTCCCACCATCATCAGGAACCTGCTATGCACTGTCCTCCGTGGATTTTGCCCATTTTCATTCTCCTCTGCCAAATACCACGGTCCCGTGCAAGCGCCACTTAGAGAACGATGCCTGGGCTCTGAGCTGGGCACCCGCCGCTCCCTCTGCTTCTTTTCACAATCCCAGTGCCACAGCGGATTCTGCTGTGCTGAGCTGCTGAGCGGATTGTGCAGGAATGCTGTTCATTGTGAAGGAATTAGCTCGCCTTCTCCACAGCCAGCAAGTTCATCTGGCTGTTAACTCACATTTGTCAAAGCCGAGCTCTGTGCACCCTGCCCATGTAACAGTCTGATACAACCGTGCATTCAATGTCTCCTTTTGGACACAATTCCAACTTTCTAGGACCCAAACTAAGCTGATTGCATTCTCCAAAACTGCTTTTCTTTCACGCTGCTGAGCAAGGACATGACCCCTCAGGTAGCGGGACAGAACCCTGCCTCCCTCTGGCTTCCATCCCTTGCCTCTCCCACGCCAGTTGGTTGACTCCAGGCCCCAGGCCCCAGGCCCCAGGTCCATTCTCTCCCAGGACTCTTTAACAAGCACTCCCGTTGGCACTGTCTTACCTCCTCTCTCATCTGGACCAGGAAAACAGCTGGCAAAGCCCTGCCTACCCGCAGATTTGATCAGTGCCCTCCTCAGAATGGCCAGGCCTCCTCTGGATGGGAAGGGGAAGTGGGGGGGGGGGGGAGGACAGGAGGGATTCCTAACTCATCACAGATCACCACAATGGCCCTTCTCTCTGGGCCTCTGAGTTTAGGCCTGGGGCTGTCACACTGTCTGGCCACTGAGCCCTTTGTGGAAGGTGGTGTGGTCATCTAGTGATGGTTTCCTTCAGTGACAGGACGCGTATAATAAGAAACATTCTGACTATGTTATTTCCTATCCTATCTAATAAAAGAGTAATATGCAAATTGACCATCACCCCAACACAAAAGATGGCCATCCCCATGTGGTCAAAGATGGCCGCCCCCATGTGGACACAAGATGGCCACAAGGGGAGGGCAGTTGGGAGGGACCAGGCCAGCAGGGGAGGGCAGTTAGGGGCAATCGAGACAGCAGGGGAGCAGTTAGGCATCAGTTAGCTTGGCAGGGGAGTGGTTAGGGGGTGATCAGGCTGGCAGGCAGAAGCGGTTAGGAGCAATCAGGCAGGCAGGCAGATGAGCGGTTGGGTGCCAGCCATCCTGGATTGTGAGAGGGATGTCCGACTGCCCGTTTAGGGCACTTAAATGTGTGTCTCAATTTCACATAAGCAGTAGGCTAGAAGAGGTTTGGAAATTCATTATAAATTAATTATTCTTGAAAAAAAATAAAAATAAATATAAAGACATATGTACAAAGATATCTACCAATTGCATGTTATGATGTGAACATTGGAGAGCCGTAAAATGACCCTGCAACATGGAGGAGCTAAGCCGGCTGCCTGTGAAGATGGTGCTGGTTAAAGACGCCGAATGAAGGCACCTGAGCACAGTGATGTTTGGGGAAAGGCCACCTGGCAGGTCTCTGTTTTTCCCCTGCCTGCGGCCACTCAGCCCTTCCCGATGAAGGCTGCCCTGAGGGGCCCCAGGTGGGAGCTGGAGAGGGCCCACAATGGCTCCTGGGGAACTTTGAGAGCCTGGCCCCCTGCCGCCTGCACCCCTGGCACACCCTCAGGTGCACTTTGCCAACTGCCCTCCAGTTCCCTCCACCTGCAGTCCCCACCACCGTGGGCCCCTCAGAGGCACTGCCCTCTCTCACCTGAGCTGGCTCGGGTCTGGAAAGGCCAATGGTGAGGAAGGAAGCTGGCCCACCGGGAGCTCGGCCTGACCCTAGAGACACGTCCCCTCCGGGGGAAGGTCCTGTGGCCTCAGAGGCGCAGCCTTGGTGAGGAGCTGGTAGGTGACCTTGTGCTGACCTTGAGCAGGGCTGGCTGGGCTGGACCAGATCCCAGGTTGTGCCGCTGCCCTGCCCCTCACACACATGGGTCGGAGGCCTGAGAGGGGGGTTCCTGGGCCAGTGGCCCTGTGCAGGCTGGTCCAGTAGACCCTGGGAGCACCCACAGACCCCAAGCTCCCTGCTGGACCCAGGGTTGGAGCGGCCTGTGCCGCTGGCGCCCTCGCGTGGCCGTTCCTGGCGCTGCACCCTCAGCACCAGGCATTCCAGGAACCCTGGGCCAGAACCCACACACCTGGTCCTTTCCCCTTCCCTCTGCCATCCCAGTCTTCACTGTAGCAACTGTAAGGACATAACTTGTAAAAAAAAAAAATGAAAGACCAGTGACTGAAAACAGCTAATGTTCATTTCTCATACTCCTGGAGGCTGGCAACTCCAAGATCAAGGTGCAGGCGATCCCGTGTCAGCTGGGAGCTCTGCCAGGTGTGCCCATGGCCACCTTTTTGTCATAGTGTCCTCACATGGCAGCGAAGGAACCACTAACTTCCTGTCTCTTCTTGAAGGGCCACCAGTGCCATTCCTGAGGGCGCCACCTCATGACAAGTCCCCCCCCACCCCCCAGAGGCCCCACCTCCAAATGGCATTAGGAATTAGAGTTCAAGATAAGAATAGGTGGGGGCAAGCATTTAGTCCATCACAACACCAAGGAAAAAATACTGTGAAATACCCATGTTTAGGCCGTGAGAAGAGGGAAATGTCAGAGACGTTGTGGCATAAGCAATGATTCGGTGCATCGCAGTGGGTGAGGGAAGGAATGGTGAAAAGAGTCAGACAAGATGAGCCAATCAGCGAGTCCCAGAGGCTGGGCATGTGACTAGGAGGCTGCGGATGGGCTCTGGGAGAGATGAGTCCAGTTAGTATGGAAGGCAGGGTCCGAGAAGTAAGGACAAGTTTCAGCAGCATGTCCAGGCCCTTCCTGGTCAGTGAAGGCAAGGAGAGGGCGGGCTGGTTCCTGACTCAGAGCACCTCCAGATGTATATCATCAGGGCTGCTCCACGTGCAGACAGTCCTGGGCTATGTGTGCGACCACACACAGCTCCCTTCCTTCCTCCCCCTCGGAATCCGGCTGCAGCCTTCGCCACACTAGTGACTGTTCTGGAAGCCTGGATTCCTCCTTCCATGCCTGAGCTCTGCTCAATCATCTGAACTATCTTTGTACTCCACATAGGAGCGCAAACTCTAGGCATCAAAAAGTGAAAGCTAACTTAGAAATTTATTGTATACGAATGATTGCTTAGTGATGAGGCATGTGACCGTATGGATCTTTTAGGAGATCGGGGATATTTGTGTCTGACGGTTGTGATAAGGAAAGTAGCTATTTACTTGCTTGTCTGATGGGTTTGAGGGGCAGGACTCTTATTACATAAGCATATATTTTTATCTTAACACCAATTTGGACTATTAGTCCTGACAGAAATGGTGCATCTAAACAGGAAATGCTGTCACTCTCAGAGATGTCACCACAAGAGGAAAGTAGTCTTGTCTGAACTGCGAGCCAGACATACATTCAAAGAGCGAGATGGTCCAGACGGAGTAAGACGCTGGCTTCTGTGGATCAAAACCATCAGATTTTCCGAGACCTGTTTACTGGTGTCCCATTGAGCCAAGCTGCACCTGCCATGGCCACGGAGCAACCACGCTCAGCATTGTCATCTTAGTTTTGGTTACAGGCTAAAACCAGAGAAGCTCTGGTCATAAAAAATAAAATTAGCCCAACTGGCGTGGCTCAGTGGTTGAGCGTCAACCTATGAACCAGGAGGTCACAGTTGATTCCCGGTCAGGGCACATGCCCAGGTTGCGGCTCCATCGCCAGTGTGGGGCATGCAGGAGGCAGCAGATAAATGATTCTCTCTCATCATTGATGTTTCTATCTCTCTCTCCCTCTCCCCTCCTCTCTGAAATCAATAAAAATATATTTTAGAAAAAACAAAATTAATTTTGTAAGGATTTCATCTACAGTTATAATTTGACAGTTAAAGTGGTTACTTTCTGATATGGTTACTTTCTATTATTTTAAATGATAAGAGAGGACAGAAACTATAACAAATTCTGACCCTGTGGTACTTCCCTCCCAGAATGCCTGCACTTGCAAAGCGTCTTATAAGCTAGGAAACAATTTCTGTGTCCTTATATTTTAAGTGTCTTCAAAAATAATGTATAGTTGGGTCTCGCGATCCTTTTTAAAAATCCAGTCCAGAAATCTACTCTTTTATTTCGTATGTATTCTCTGTACATTCCATGTAATTATGGAAATAACTGGATTTAATGTCACCCCCTCTTCTTTGTCCACCTGTGTCTCATTGATGCTTTGTTCTGTTACGCCGGCTCTGTCTTTGGGACCAGTGAGGTACTTTCTGTGCCTTCCCATTTATACCATCTGCACTGCCTCTTTCATTCTAACGTTTACAGCATCATTTTCAGGATTAGGCATCCAGGATTTATTAGGTTCTGCCTTACATTAGAACTGTATGCCTTTCCATAAAATACACAACCTTACCTCAATGTAGCTATATTTATCCCCCTGCCTGCTATTGTTGTTCTATAGTTAATGCCACAACTTATAAAACCACAAGAATAGTTCTTGACACAGGAATGGTTATTTCTTTAAGTGATAACTATTTTCCCCCCCTATTTTCCCACTTCAGGATCGCCTGCCTGCAGATTTGCCCTCTATTTGGGATCCTTTCACTGCCACCTAAATCATGTGCTTTAGTGCATCTCACAGGGCAGCTCCAGTGAAAACACACTCCCTCAGCTCACATTCATCTGGAAGAATCATCTTAGTTTGCCTTATTTTGGGAAGATGTTTTGCTGAGTGGAGAATTCTAGGTTGACCCGTCTCCCAAGATGAGGGAGCTACTGTTTCCCGTGTCCACTGTCTTCCCACCAAGGCAGCTCGGCGTCCCATTGCTGCTCCCTTGACGTGCTGCGCCCCCACACCCCGAGACCAGCTGGCTTAACGCTTTCTCTTCCCCGTGGTTTCCAGCAGTGCGACCAGGACATGCCTGGAGGTGTTTTTTCTGTTTTTCTCCAACCAAGCGTGTGCCCACGTCCCTCCATACATGTGTTGAATCTCACTTGGGAAAATTCACACCACTTACCTGTCTAGTACCGTTTCTGTCCCATCTTTCTCTCTCCTCTCCTCCGTCCCTTCAATGACACACAATTAGGCAGCGTGACTGCCCTGCGTGCCGACTCGGCCCGGCGGTGCTGAGGAGCTTTAGATTGGGCTCCCATGGGCGGCCCCTCTTGCATGTGCAGCACGTTGCAGCACGGCATCGATCAGAAGACAGCCCTGCGCATGAAGAAAGATCATGTGAAAGTGCCTTGTGTTTTCCAACTTTCAGCCAGACTCTCAGCAAGGCTGTTGGGAAGAATATTGCTACAAAGCAATACCTGCAGAAAAACAATCCTGCCGCACCATTCACCCACAGTCAGATATCAAATGTTATATATATACTAGAGGCCCAGTGCACAAAATTTGTGCACTCAGAGTGGGGGGGGGGGGATCCCTCAGTCCAGCCTGCGCCCTCTCGCAGTCCGTGAGCCCTCGGGGGATGTCCAACTGACTGCTTAGGCCCACGCAGGGAGCGGGCCTAAGCCATCAGTCAGACATCCATAGCGCTGCTGTGGAGGCAGGAGAGGCTCCTGCCACCACCACTGCACTCGCCAGCCGTGAGCCTGGCTTCTGGCTGAGCAGCACTCCCCCTGTGGGAGTGCTCTGACCACCAGGGGGCAGCTCCTGCATTGAGCGTCTGACCGCTGGTGGTCAGTGCACATCATAGCAACCAGTCATTCTGTCATTTGGTCAATTTGCATATTAGGCTTTTATTATATAGGATCATTGTATTATTTATATTACAACTGTAAGCCTACTTTTGCTCACCCTGTACTTTAAAGTAATATGTCTCTATTTTGTCTAAAAGGCAAAAAAACAACAACAAAAAAACCCTCCACCAAAACCAAGAAAACAAAACAAAACAATGAGAAAGTCAAGTGTAGTTTGGTCTTTGAGTGAAAAATCAGGAGTTGCTATTTCTAAATTTTAACATGAAGACGTAATCTGATTACACCCAAGTCAGAACAGGCCAATACACGTTTTATTCTCAAAGCGAGTGAGTTCCTAGTCTTAACATTAGCTTCGCAGCTCCCCAAAGGATCGAGTGTTTATTATATCTTAGTAAAGTCTGGTGGGAAATTACCCAAAAGAAATTGTGCTCTCTAAAGATAAATGTGTATATTATAAAGAGAAATGGCCTTTTGAGTTTTCAAACATTGTAATTATCTTACAACGATCAGTTTTTTCAAAATTATAAAATGTGAAATTTTGTTCATGTTGACATTCTTTAACATATAATTCTTTATCTTGCTGCTATGCTAAGAATTTCATAAACACTAGAAAGAACAAAAATTACCATTTGATAAGATTTAGACATGGGATACTTTTCTTATTGTCTTAAAAGTAACTTTTTAAGGTGTAAGATATTTTGTCCAAATCTACTTACAATTATTGTAGATATTTGTAATCTAAAACTGTGAAGTTTGCAAGTTGCTACTTTATAATCCTATATAATAAAAGGTTAATATGCAAATTGACCAAGCAGAGGAACAACT
>NW_005871684.1:136504-177311 GCF_000147115.1 Myotis lucifugus | reverse complement strand
CTCAGGGTTGACCCAGAAGGCCAGCCTTCACTCTCCGGGGGGGACGGCACCCTTTTCTTTGTCCTTTCCCCTCCCACCCCCACTTTCTGACAGCTCAGCTCCACGGACCCCAGGAGTGAGAGCACCAAGCTGGTTACAGGGCATTTTCCTGTCCCCGAGCTGCTGTCTATGCCGTCCCCTGGAAGGAGGAATGGAAATTCCACAAAGGAGGATGTGGATGTTTACGAAGCTCCTGGCAAACTCATGGTAAATGGATGGCTTTTGGACAAGGACCAAGGAGAGAAGCATGCTGGGGAGAAAAACCAAAAAAGCTTTCAGTGTAATCTGCCTGGTTTTTTACCAGGAGCATCAATGAAAAATATTAGATCAATGGAAAAATATTAGATCAGCCTTGGAGGACTGTACTAGCAGTAAGTATTGAACTGAAATCATAAGGTGCAAAAAGGATGAGAGGAAGGGAAATAAAAAAGAAAGAAGTGGAGAAAGAGAAGAAACCAAGTTAAAACGCATTTGACTGCCTAGCTACATGCATCATACATAGCCGTAAAAATGCACAGTCATATGGAAAATGCCACAGACACCGAAATGGGAATTGAGGCAAGCACTTCACAAAGGGTCAGAAGAATTTAGTTCACAGGCTTTTCTCAGATGACCAGAGGCCTAAAACAGGAAGTGGCAAGACTATTTAGAAAGATATTCTCCTAGACAATAAATAACATAATTAAGAAAAAAATGGGGGTGCGGTGGGGGGGGGGGCAGCTTTCTTCAGCTTTATGTAGAATGTGGAGTAAAACCGATCACAAAATGTTCATTTCACCCAGTGTTTTATAGTCTAAGTATCAGCAGGAGTTTAACGTAAAGAACTACGTGGAAAGGACTGATCCTTTCAGGGCCTATAAGGGCCATACAATGAGAGATGCCCGGGTGCACAGGTGTGCCCTTGTGCCTGGAGGCCTGCAGCAGGTGAAGGGAGAGGAGCACCTTTGAGTGCACCATGGCTATGCGTCGTGAGCGCCACTAGATGGCAGCGCGCGACAATTCTCAGAAAAGGGCTCCAGCTGCCTTTTTCTTTCTCTGCGACAGGTTTTCTGTTCAGCCATCTTCCCCATCCTTGGGCAGAGGGAGTGAGAAATCGCATGCCACCCACGGTCATCAGATCGCACGCAAGAAGATCAGCAGGTCCCCTGATGTCATGACTTTTCCGGTCACACACGTTATGACATGTTAAGCAGAGATGTTCTAAAAGGATCAGCAGTGTCTATGCATGTATGGATGTACATACATGATGCGTGTTGCCGGTGTTCTGAGAAGGAACCGCTTAATGCGTTCTCACCTTAAACTCTCCACAAGGCTTTCTAAAAACACAGACATGTGATGATTCGGGTTCTGGTTCACTCTATTGTAAACGTGTGATGATTCGGGTTCTGGTTCACTCTATTGTAAACGTAGCCCTTTCCACATTCGGTGTGGATATTTTTGGTTTTGTTTGTTTGTTTGTTGTGTGTGTGTGTGTGTGTGTGTGTGTGTGTTTCCTTGAGGGCTAGCAGAGTCTCTTGCTCACCATGTGTGCAGGGTAAAAATCAGTAGATTTGGGAGGGAATTAACAGGTGGAATAATCAATTCATCCAAAGGAGATAATTTTAAGAGCAAGCCGTGACTCCCCAGCCAGTCCGGGAGTTTTGAGGCACGCACGCTGGAGAAGAAGCAGCGTTACATTTCCTTGGAGACAGATATTAGGAATCTTCCAACAGCCACTAAGGAGCTACCCTGGGCCTTTCTTCTCGTATCACTTTCTCCCAGCACCTACCTGTGGAGAGAGGAGAGCCAGAGAGAGAGGGGGTGTCTACCTTCATCCCAACTGTGAAAGACACAACCCACGGAGACCTAGCACAGCCCCCAGCCTGCACTGGACAGTGGAATAATGGACACAGTCTGCGCCTGTGTGGGTGGCAGTTTGGGGAGAAGAAGGGTACATGTGCAACTGGGAAATTCTAATACTCACAAAGGTCCTAAAGATCAGCGATGCAACGGTTTCCTGTTGCAAGCCGGCTACAGCTCAGGGGCACGTGTCCTTTGGTTCATGCGGTGGGATCATTCTTTCAATCCTAGTTCTAACACAGGTCTCCCCTTTTCTCTGAGAAATGGTAGCTACAGACCGAGACTATAAAATCTACTCACTTAGCAAATATCGATTCAGCCCAGCTGTCGTAGGGGGCTCTGCGCTAGGGCCGTTGGGGAAGATACAGAGATGCGTTCAAAACAGGATGTGTTCCGAGCCTAAAATAAATCATCTAACTAAATTACAACCTGTAATCGTCTTAATAATGTTCCCTAATTTGTCAGTACTTGAAACTCACATAGCACAATTAGGCAGAAGACATGAAATCATCTTGCAGACATTTCTCATTAGTACATTTCACATGCAGAGAAATCAGACCTCCCCAGCTGACTGTATAGACAGTAATTGGAATTTTTAGAAGATATGGCTCATGCTAGGCCGTGGGGTGACCTGAGATTACATAACCATTTTCTCCAGGGTGCTGCTGGTTGTCTGTTCTAACTATAAAATCTTAATTAAAAACAATTTGTGGAGCAGTTCAGAGAATAGAAAATGTAGATTTCTGCCCTGGCTGGGTAGGTCAGTTGGTTAGAGAATCTTCCAGATACACCAGGGTTGCAGGTTTGATCCCCAGACAGTGCACATACAAAAATCCACCAATTAATGCGTGAAGAGGTGGAACCATAAACCAATGTTTCTCTCTCTCCAGCTAGATGTGGGCAGTGGCTGTGGGCAACACGGTATGCATATTTGTGCAGCACTCACCCAAATTGCTCATATCCCTGAGGAAAACCGCTGGCTCCTCTCTTACAACACTCCTGGCACATCTGGGTATATCTCACCCATAGGGAGACACGGGCCTTGAAGTCAGTGGCATTTAACGCTGACTTGCTCCATGGACTTTAAAGGGTAGGATAGTTTAATTCAGATTCTATCATGTTCATTATAGTTCAGCTATCAAGTTACTCTATGAAATATACGGAGGTGGGGGGCAAAAGTAGGCTCACAGTTGTGAGTATGTGAGTTTATTCTTGTGTGATTATTAACTAGCAGCCTGGTGCACAAAATTGTGCACAGGTGTGGTCCATAGGCCTGGCTGGCGATCAAAGTGCAAGCGTCTGGCGTGGAAGGGCAGGTCCCAGCTGACCTCTGGGCCCTGGGCATCACCTGGGCCCCTGGGTCCCTGTACATCCCCTTCCACCTGAGTCATCGGGCCCTTGCCTGGCTCCCTCAGTGCCTGGGAGCCGGGCGGGGCCCTGCCCCACTGCTGCCACTGGTCACTGTCTGTAGGTTGATAGGCGGGGCGATCGGGCCTCACTCGCACCCGCCTTGGCCTGGCGCTGCCCACTCACCTGCTCCACCATCCTGCCGCAGTCCCACTCTCATTGGGGCCCATTGGGGCCGGCAGTGCCTCCACTGCTGCCTGCTGCCAGTGCCGCGTCGCGGATGCCTGCCATGTCCTGTGCTGCCCCCTGGTGGACAGGGCATGTCATAGCGAGCAGTTGCACTCCTGGTCGAACTCCCGGTCAAATTCCCGGACGAGGTGACAATTTGCATATTAGGCTTTTATTATATAGGATCATTGTATTATTTATATTACAACTGTAAGCCTACTTTTGCTCACCCTGTACTTTAAAGTAATATGTCTCTATTTTGTCTAAAAGGCAAAAAAACAACAACAAAAAAACCCTCCACCAAAACCAAGAAAACAAAACAAAACAATGAGAAAGTCAAGTGTAGTTGGTCTTTGAGTGAAAAATCAGGAGTTGCTATTTCTAAATTTTAACATGAAGACGTAATCTGATTACACCCAAGTCAGAACAGGCCAATACACGTTTTATTCTCAAAGCGAGTGAGTTCCTAGTCTTAACATTAGCTTCGCAGCTCCCCAAAGGATCGAGTGTTTATTATATCTTAGTAAAGTCTGGTGGGAAATTACCCAAAAGAAATTGTGCTCTCTAAAGATAAATGTGTATATTATAAAGAGAAATGGCCTTTTGAGTTTTCAAACATTGTAATTATCTTACAACGATCAGTTTTTTCAAAATTATAAAATGTGAAATTTTGTTCATGTTGACATTCTTTAACATATAATTCTTTATCTTGCTGCTATGCTAAGAATTTCATAAACACTAGAAAGAACAAAAATTACCATTTGATAAGATTTAGACATGGGATACTTTTCTTATTGTCTTAAAAGTAACTTTTTAAGGTGTAAGATATTTTGTCCAAATCTACTTACAATTATTGTAGATATTTGTAATCTAAAACTGTGAAGTTTGCAAGTTGCTACTTAATAATCCTATATAATAAAAGGTTAATATGCAAATTGACCAAGCAGAGGAACAACTGATTGCTATGACATGCACTGACCACCAGGGGGCAGACACTCAATGCAGGAGGAGCGCCGCTCAGCCAGAAGTTGGGCTCATGACTGGTGAGCACAGCAGTGGTGGCAGGAGCCTCTCCGGCCTCCATGGCAGCGCCAAGGATGTCCAACTGCTGGCTGAGGCCTGCTCCCTGGCAGTTGGACATCCCCTGAGGGATCTCAGACTGTGAGAGGGCACAGGCCGGGCTGAGGGGATCCTCCCCCCGAGTGCACGAATTTGTGCACCAGGCTTCTAGTACATAGATAACTGAAGACTGATACAAATCCTTAGGCCTTATGAAAATTAAGATTCTTATTGAAACTATGTTATTATTTTCAAATTGACATAATTTCTAGTTTGGCCAGAAGAAATTACAACTGAAACAAACAAAAAAGTCTAGAAAAAAAAATATATTCTTTTCATTTCATTGCTCTTACCTTGATATTTTGAAGCTAACCAAGGAGTCATTTTTCCTGCTGAAATGCATTCGTCCTTTTTGCTTCTCTGTTAGATTATGAAGCACTAAAAGAAGCACAAAACAACAAAAATTAGACGAGAAAATAGCATAACTTAGGAATTGTGACCATTTGCTAAACGAAATGACCTCTATGTCTTTCATGCTTCATGCTCTCCCCACCTCCCTGCATTCACCCCCATTCTGTGTGTCCATGCAGAGAATTTTCACTGAGGTTTGAAGTGTTGGGTCAGCTCTACTGAGATAGTAAGGGTCCAAAGGAAAGAGGACCGATTGCATTTGAAAAGAACGTGCACACACAGGAAAGAGGAATAAGCAGAATAAGCAAAAGAAACACTGTAGAAACCAATGATAAGTACACAAAGTACACAAGTGTATTTATTACAGTTTGCAAGCACTTTGTTCTACATTTCAAAAACGCCACCATCAAGCTGTTGGCACATGTATGTACAAAACAGATTAATTGTAATGCCTGCTACAAAGCACTCTTTGTGAAAATACAAACTCTAATACCAGGAGAAAGGAAAGGCAAAAGAGTCAACATCGTTACATAAGTTTAAAAGACAGTTTTAAAAGCCATCACAAACTGTTAAGACACAGAACTGAAACACTACCATATAGAATTTAAAGAAGCCCATTAATACTTCTGCTGAATATCTGTAATACTGCATATATCAGAAAAAATGTTGAACCAGTAAGATAATAAAAAAGGAGAAGCAAACCCCCAAATAATTAAATAATACTACAGATGCATTATCATGCCACAGAGAACCCCCGTGATTTCCCTACGTACTACAAGAACTGGTAAAATCATGGATGATGCATGGCTAGTCATTGTACAAATGTTGTTTCACTCAGTAAATGTTATTAGAAATGCACTTTACGTTGATAAGAGATTTCACAATGGTCAAATCAGTGCACAATATACTACCTAGATTTTATACACTGACAAAAATGTCTTGTCAGGCGATGTCATTTTAAAAGACACTTTACAGCATTCTTGTAGCATTAGAAATAATCACGAGTCAAGGTTAAAACAAACACCCAATTTGGTCCAGTAATACTGATTGCTTTCTTTTTATTCCTTTGATATAGGTACTTCTTATAAATGAATATGAATGAACAGTTGGTTAAAATGACTCACTGGAAAGGAAAAACACCAATGTGCCACTCCACTTCGGAAGGATACAGTGTACAGTGGCCTCCTACCGTACTGTAAGAAACACTACAGGTAAACCAACGTAGATTGGGAGGCTGCAAGC
Organism: Myotis lucifugus; assembly: GCF_000147115.1. Classification (NCBI taxonomy): domain Eukaryota; kingdom Metazoa; phylum Chordata; class Mammalia; order Chiroptera; family Vespertilionidae; genus Myotis; species Myotis lucifugus. Next base: position 171,146 of record NW_005871684.1, on the reverse strand, counting down.
AAAGCTATTATATTAATGGAAGCTTTTTTGAATATATCATACACAGTTGAGGGGTAGTTTACAGAGGTGCAACCCACGGAACCTTTCTAAGGTAGGTAAAACAACTTCTGAGGGTGAGTGTGCTTATTTTTCATATGCCACCTTCATGAAGGCAATTAATGTTCCACATTAGCATATTCAAGTTCCAATCCAGCCACTGCTTAAGTCACAAAGAGACCCTTCTCCAAGCAGGTCCACAGGAGTTATTCCCATTAAAATCGTCTCTGTACTAAACTTTAAAAGGTACGCCTGGTGTCACAGTCTTAAAAAGGCAACTAGCCATGCATTAGCATCACTATGTCTACATGCTCACAACATAAACTTGAAGAATCCAAGGGAAATACCTCTTCCATACATCAAGAAAAAATACAACGTTAACAAAGATAAGAAGCACTTTTTTTTTAAAACCTACTCTTACAAATTTAGAAATTGCACCTTAGATTGTTGAAAACATTAACCAGAGCCTACAGTCATGTGGCCACTGATCTTCAGAAAGATTTCCGTATTTCAAGAAGAGTCATCATGGTGTCCTCTCTCTCTGTTGTTGGCAATGTACAATGGTCCCTTTGAAGGTTACCTGTAGTCAAGCTAGTTACCGAAATCAAAACTAAAAAGTATAAAAAGCTACCTTTTCTTTTCAAAACATAAGAAAAAATGCAATAGGTGTTACGTATAACAACATGGGAAGTGGTTAAAAATCAAATCTCTGTATTTGACAATGTTAGTTTCATTGATCTTAAGAATTATTAAATGAGGTTGAGAAATTAAAAAAAAAGAAAAAAGGCTGGACAGGAGCTTGTAGAAGAGATCTGATTACATCAATTTAACAGATTCGGAAATTAAGTGCTAAACAACAAAGAACTATATTTGAGTGATTCATAAGTCACCCTCCATATCATTGATGAGAAGCACTTTCATTTTATTCTTTGAAAGGTTGGATGGTTGGATGGCCCTTAGTTAAACACCAATGCATCTGAATGGGAGGATGGGAAGGTTTCGCTTATGTGTATGCGTTGAGCCGCTCTTTGGAGCGAGTAGAGTGGATGTCATGCAGCTCTTGCTCCTCCTTGGACTTGATGTCCTCATACTTCTGCATCCTGCAGGCATCTTTCACGTACGCCCAGTTGGCAGACAGAACCATAAGGTAGTGAACCTAATCAAAGACAAAAATAATTTATACAGGGAGCCTCTTCAGTGTCCTCATTTCTCCTTGCTATCGGGAAAGAAATGTTCAAAGTGTATAGTTAAGATATATTCACTAATAAAATGGACCAAAATTTCTGTAGTAATAGGAATAACAGAAATAAAATGCATTCTTGGCTCACTCCTCCAATGACAAGACACCATCTTGACTCTCTTCCTTTCACTATCTCTTTAAAAAAATATATATATTTTATTGATTTTTTACAGAGAGGAAGGGAGAGGCATAGAGAGTTAGAAACATCAATGAGAGAGAAACATCGATCAGCTGCCTCCTGCACACCCCCTACTGGGTATGTGCCCGCAACCAAGGTACATGCCCTTGACTGGAATCGAACCTGGGACCCTTGAGTCTGCAGGCCGATGCTCTATCCACTGAGCCAAACCAGTCAGGGCTTCACTATCTCTTTTCCTTCTTTTTCAACTCTGAAGTATCCAGGACTGATTCTTTTTTTTTTTTATCTCTCTCTCTCTGGGAGTTTATTTTTCTTTTCTTTTCTTTTTTTAAAATTTCTTTATTGGTTAAGTGTATTACAAATGTGTCCTCATTTATAATCTTTTCTGTCTCTTTTGCCCTCACCTGCCCAAACCATAAGATGATACATTTCATGTCCATGGATCTATGTTTTCTAACCCATCATTGGAAATAGTCTCGTATATACTTTGAGTCATCTTGAATTAATGGGAGGATATACTGTCTACTGTGCAATATCATGGAAGCCCCCGGGTAAATCTGTGCATTTAGTTACCCAGTTAGTTTCCCACACAGTGAATTTTGCAGTTCCCATTTGATTCAAACTACACAAGAGCAAGTATGGTGTCATATGGATTTTGTGTATTTATAGACATTCACAATAGCGAGAATAGCGCCACGTTCAAAAAGGAAGCTCCTGATTTGTCTGGGACAATGAAATCACTCAGGTAATGACGATCCAGATTTGACTTGGATTGACTTAGCCATGAAGCCACTTATTTGTTTTCTTCCTTACCCTCCCTCTTGGACCATGGGGGAGATAAAGCTGTTTTCCAGGTGATGGACTTAGGTGGGTAAACAGGAAAGGGAAACCAAGTGGCCAGATATTTACTTTGTCGAAGTTTGAAGGGCGGGCAATGTTTCCATCCATAATTTAGTAAAATAGGAGATTAAAATTCTGATTACTCAAGGATACATTGAAACGCAGGAGGTAGGCTGGTTCTAGGAAAGTGCAGATGTACATCAAGAACGCAAAGCCCATCCTAAATGGGGCCTACTGTGGGATAGTAAGGTGATTAAGAAACAGTAGGAAAAAATAACAAAACAATCTTGACACAACAGTGTAAGGAAATCAGGCATCCCCATCAGAATAAGCTATTTTCAGAATGTTCCATTTCCTCTGAAATGTCGCATGTTGGTTAATGAAAACTGTAAGCCACGTGTAGGCAGGGGCTGTGAGTGACACTCTTTCAATCAGTGGCCTATCCATAGTGGAAGGGGAATAGGCCTTATGCACACAGCACGTTTATGTGGTGCTTTTGTGTTGCTGTAAAAATATCAGGTGCTGTGGAGAGAGCTTGGCAAGTGGTAGGTACTCAAATAACTGCCACGTGAATAAATGCTATGTTTTCAGATGTTCAGAAACGTTCCCTTTAAAGTCTGGGGAAATACGGCCCCTAAGTTAGTATCCAATATGTGTGACTGCATGTCTGAACTTCAGTGTCACTCTAGCTTAGACACCAGTGCTTCCCAGTTGGTCTTCAGACGCCTCAACTGGCCTCAGGGACACAGCTGCCAGGCTGGCCACTGTCACTCCACAGGTGAACACAATCGCAGAAGCTGGTGCAATGTCAAGTCCACAGTTCTGTGGGCCTATAGAGCCTCCTAACAGCTCCAAAAAGTCACACAGTGGAGCACATGCACGTGTTAATTTTAGTACAAATTTTAATAATCCGTGCCTTAAGTTACAGATGATGTTTTAAACATTCTGATCGAGCAGAATTCATCTCAATTGCCTCACCTATCCTCTGGAAATACCGATGGTAGCTACAGGGGAGTGAATGAGATCATGACAAGGTTAAGGGCAGTTGCCACATTGTGAGCATTGAATGGATTCACATACACAGAGCATCTGACAGTGCTTTCCACAGAGGACGTTTTAAAGACACCTTCGCTAATAGCAGCTCTACTGGGGACAGTAGCAGTAGTTACACTATCCCTGTATCCTAAGACCTAAACTATTACCAGACCTAATACATTGGAAACTCGGATGCAAGTTAATATTTAGACATCATGCATTTCTTCAGGAATTTATGGTTTGCATATACGTGGATATCCTGAAATATCTTAGTGCATAAAAAATGTCTTCTAAACTCTTGCTGTTTGAAATAGAATTTGTTTATAATTTAATATATAAAGTTACACAGAGCATAGCTGCCTAATAGTATCTAAGTTTCTATTATCTGAAAATCTTTTGATGATAGAATCATTTTAGAGTAGGTGTTGTTAAGGACATTTAATTTTTATTTTCCTTTCCTTTTTCTTTTTAATGTTTTGTTTTTTGTAAAGGACATTTAAATAACATTATTCATTTAGGCAGGTGCTATTCACAGAATTTTACATGCACAGAGATGTCCCAAAAGGAAACAATGCTTTATTATCCGCCTTTTGTAAAAATGGACTTTACAGACTTCTTCTATATAGGTGTATAGTGCTTCTCATATGCATCCCTAACAAGGGTGTGTGTGTGTGTGTGTGTGTGTGTGTGTGTGTACACCGGTGAAAAGATGCTTCCTCGTATCTCATGGCCAGACTGGGGCTGCTGGGACCAGGCATGTGGGAACATCACTGCCCAGACCATATGGGAGCTCCCCCAGGGCATGTTCTCACTTTGAGTTTAGGTCCAGGTTAGGGTTAGGGTTAGAGTTAGGGCTAGGGCTAGGGTTAGGGTTAGGGTTAGGGTTAGGGTTAGGGTTAGGGTTAGGGTTAGGGATAGGGTTAGGGTTAGGCTTAGGGATAAGGTTAGCGATAGGGATAAAGTCTTTGCTGATTGTGTTACTGTCATCCCTCCAATTAATCAGCCACCATGACCTTATTAAGCAGCTCATATTCCCTAATGAAATTGCTATTAGAGGTTTCTACACTAAATCTAAAATGTGGATCAGTTAATCCTATATAATGAAGAGCTAATATGCTAATTAGACTGGATGGAGGAACAACCTTCCAGAAAGACCTTCTGGTCGACCTTCCGGAATGACCAGTGGGCTGGGTATGGGACCATAGCCGAGGCAGCCACTGCTGCATCGGCCTACCCTTGCTTGAATTTCATGCATAAGGCCTCTAGTATCATATAAAGTGAAGAAAATATCTCAGAACTTACTGTTGCACTGACCTAGTTGGTTTTGTTAGATATATAAAAAATCATTTTTCATAAAACAGAATCAGATCTTAATACAAGAGTATGAGATCACTAAAAATAACTGGTTTGAAATGCTCATTAGCACATTAGCGTTGTATCATCATTCCTATTTTTATTCTTTGACCAGAGATAAAATGGTCTTACTTTTCAAATGGTGCTCCTTCTACCAACACATTAGACCAGTGGTTCTCAACCTTCTGGCCCTTTAAATACAGTTCCTCATGTTGTGACTCCCAACCATAAAATTATTTTCGTTGCTATTTCATAACTGTAATTTTGCTACTGTTATGAATCATAATGTAAATATCTGATATGCAGGATGGTCTTAGGCGACCCCTGTGAAAGGGTCGTTTGACCGCCAAAGTGGTTGTGACCCACTGGTTGAGAACCACTGCATTAGACAATGTACTGGCACCATAGGAAAATAATTAAATTATCCCAAATCAATTCATCATTTTTGCATCTTGAATTCACTATTACATAGGTGAGGTTACCAGGAACCTTCTAGATTTCTGTAATATTTGACTTCAGGAGCTGTTATTGATGCTCAGAGCAGTGCTGACCCCTGGCATCCCAGCAAGCAATCTGGAATTCCTGGGGAGTTAAAAATGGGGAGCAGGATTGGCACACAGTAGGTCCTGCTCACATGTTAAGAGTCTGGCTTTAAGGACTTGTTAATATTTCTGAAGAAAATTAGATAGAGAAGACATTGACATTAAACTACCGAGATTTATTTTAACAAAATTAATCCCTTTCTCATAAGTGACTCAATGGCTTTTTAGTGTTTTTATTTAAGGAGGAAAAATGGATAATGTGAGTGAAGGAGTGATGATATTATTTAGAACTAGAGGCCCGGTGCATGAATATTCGTGCACTCGGGGGGGCGGGGGGTCCCTCAGCCCGGCCTGTGCCCTCTCACAGTCTGGGACCCCTCGGGGGATGTCCACCTGCCGGCATAGGCCCGCTCCCCGGGGGAATGGGCCTAAGCTGGCAGTCAGACATCTGTCTGGCAGCCTGGGAGCCCTCGGGGTAGCGGGTCTAGGCTGCAGTCACATATCCTTAGCACTGCTGAGGAGGAGGGAGAGGCTCCTATTACCACTGCTGTGCTCACAGCCATCAGCCCAGCTTGTGGCTGAACAGAGCTCCCCCTGTGGGAGCACACTGACCATCAGGGGGCAGGTCCTGTATTGAGCGTCTGCCCCCTGATGGGTAGTGCATGTAATAGCGACTGGTTGTTCTGCTGTTAGGGTCACTTTGCATATTGTTCTTTTATTATATAGGATAGTGCACTGACACACTCATATATGCCAGAGATAATTTTTATGTTAATAGCAATTTGATGTCTACATGCTAATGAATTTGCTTGTTTCTGTTAATGTAACCATATTACTGAGTGTTGTAATCCTACACTGATTACCAACATTATCTCTGTTGTTATGACAATACTTCTTTAGGCGAAGCCTTTATTAACCCAGTGTTCCCTCACTTTTTTTTGAAATGATAATAAAATAAATGATTCCTATGAATGTCAGACATTTGAGATAATCATTTCTACAAGCAAATACCTCTAATTCCAATGGAAAAACCATGCCCGAAGCCCCTGAGATCTTACCATAGCAATGACCGCTGCCCCCGCGCCAGCCAGCGCCACAATGAACAAGTGGAAGGTCATGTTCAGCTGCAGAGGAAACCACAGAACCAACATGCGTGTCAGAGTTTCAAGCAGAAAAGAGGTCAGGCCCGCGGCTTCCAATGAGTAAGAGCTTTGTACATCTTCCACAGAAGTGAGCCTGTGAGAATCCCTTCCTCCAAAAACAACATTACAGGATCTTTTCTCCTGAAAATCATGTCAACCTTCACAACAGCATCATGTGAATACGATTTCATTATAAAGATGAGGTCATGATGAATAACAATGATTTTCAGTAATATAACAATAGGAGGTGATGTTATCTCTTTTTAAAGAAATCTATAATTTTTCAACTTTCATTAAAATGACAGTTTCTGGAAAAAAATTAAAATAGATATCATTTTTATTGAAGTGCACAGAACGTGCAACTCATATTTATTTTCTAACCCCACCCCCTGCATAATCTGACAGCAAGAAAAATGGCCTCTGGAAGAAAAAGGGGAAAACTGAGTATAGAATTAATTATGTATGTATCCGTCAAACCATACAAGGGAGGGAAAATTCCCACCAAAGTGAAGGCTGCAAGAATCTCACCTCCGTGGACTCGCACATCCTGAGGAAGTTCTCCGACACGGTGCAGACTTTCTTTTCCTCTCCGATGGTCACAATCCCTACGACATGCAGAGAATGATGGGTTAGCATTGCACAGGTTTTCAAGGGCCCAGAGAGAAAATGAAACTTTTGCGGATAAAATCTAAGCACATTCTATTTTATGTTATGTTACAATAGAAACCTCCATCCTGGGCTTTCTTTTCTGGATAGTGACTATGGGTAGAGTGGGAAGTGGGAGGTCCCACCTCTGTGGCCCTCAGCAAGGCCAAACATGTTCAGTCTGAATTCCCAGGGCCAGCACCTGAATCTCAGGTCAGCTGTGGCCAGTGGATTGGTTCGGTCATTAATGTGAGGCATAGGCATGACAGCTACAGCGATGGCCAAGACCCAGACCGCCCTCAGCCTGCAACTCATTTCATTCATTGCACCAAGCTCCCATTAGTCTATAGAAGCACATGGCCGGAAGGAGGACGTCTCTGCTCAGACCGAAAACAGTGCTGCCAGTGAGGGGGGATACAAAGCTGTGATGGCACTCGATTGATCCTGGGCCCAGTTGGTTTATGGACCAACTGCCTCAGGACCACTTGGAGCAATGATCAAAATAAGGAGTGTCCCACTGGTGTGACTCAGTGGTTGAGCATTGGCCTATGAACCAGGAGGTCATGGTTTGATTCCAGGTCAGGACACATGCCTGGGTGGCGGGCTCCATCCCCAGTAGGGGGCGTGCAGGAGGCAGCCGATCCATGATTCTTTCTCATCATTGATGTTTCTATCTCTCTCCCTCTCCCTTCCTCCTGAAATCAATAAAAGTATATTTTTAAAAATAAATATTTGTGGACCCAGCAGAGAGCTGTTGAATGAGAGCCTGTGGCCGTCTGCCCAGCCTGTAGCTTTGAACAGTACACAGTGGACCCACTGCCACAGGTTTCGTTTAGAAAAGGGATCCAGTTCATCCAGAAATGGATCTTTAGTTTGATGTCCAGAACTACTGACGCGTCAAACACAAATATACAAGAAAGAAAGAAAAATTGCAAGTTCTGAGCAAACTAATACCTAAGCTTTTAGCGCTTGCTGCTCTTTATTTAATTGTATTTATTTTTAAATTAAATTTATTGGGGTGACATTGGTTAATATGATCAGCAGGTCTTAGTGGGTTTCTCTGTTCCAGGATCTGTATATTGCTCTGTGTTTAGTTTTACTGTGTGTGTATTCACACATTCTTAACTCAAGGGCACCACCAGCCCCCTCTCTGGAGCTGCTGCCATTCTGCTTTACCAATAGTTTGGCCATGATTTCCATTAAAAACATAATCTCCATGCAGTACCCAGCATGAGGAGCTCTTCTGTCTCTGCCATGGTGGCGGGGTGGGGGCCCGCCTATGATCTGTCTAATAAACCATCGTCGCTGAGGAGGCTCCTGATGCAGGCCTCCTCCATCGGATCAGTGACAGGCAGGCGACATCTGTGTGGAATGCCCATTTCTTCACTCACTTACAGCAAAACCCTAGACAGCACTGCCACGTTCGCCGTCTGCAATTCCTTTCTTTCCATTTCCACTCAACCCTTTCCAGATTCTGCCCCAACCCTCCACGGACATTCTTCTTGCAAAGCTCACCAAGACTTCGCATTGTTAACCGCAAAGGTGAATTCCCGGTTCTCCGCTCATGAGGGAGGCTGTCCATGACGCCCTCCTCCTCCACACTCTCTTCATGGGGTCTGCAAACCTGGCTCCTGATTTTGTGTTTCTGGTCTGTCCTGTGCAAATAAACGCAGTCTCCCCAGAAGGTCCTTTCTCCAGGAAGAGCGTGATGGGCAGGTTCACGATCTCAGAGTTTGTCGAACTTTATTTTATTTTACTTTTTGGTCACAGAGATAGATATTTTTCTCAAACACGTGCAGTGCTTGAACACAACGGGAGCTCAGTAAGTGCTTGTTGGAAAAAGGGTGGCTGAGTGTGTGAAATGAAATCCTATGACGAGAGCTTCATGGGACTCAGGTGAAGGCAAGCTGCTCCTGCCAGTGTGTGGACCTGCTGGACCAGAGGTGGGCGTGGCCGAAAGGCTACCAGAAGCCCCGCCCACTCGGGACCACTTGCTCCCTATGTTGGCCCAGAGGTAGTTTCATCGTCTCCCGGTTTTAAGGGAGCACAATTTTACATCCTGGATCTAGATGATATGATGGGGACCAGTTCTAAGATTTTATGAAACAAATTTACTGGGACAAATACCTAATACATTCAATGTCATTACATCGCTGTACACAGAATTGAAGGACAACTAAAATCATTATAAATGTATGAAAAATTAAAGTTGGAAGTAACATGATGCCATGACTCACTCTGAAATACAGCAAAGCCTAATGTGGTAAGCCATCCTCAAATCCTCCATCTGTACGAAGCAAGTCTCCCCTTCCCATCAGACCTGGTTGAAATGTGCATGCTTATTGCGTTGCTGGTGGGGTGAGGCCCGGAGGCTCAGTGGAGACTAAGCAGGTACAACGCCAGGACATGGGAGAGCTCCCATTTGTAAGAGCAGAGATGCCGTCCACATGCTCACGAGACAGCTTTGCAAAATAAGACAGACCGCTTTACAGCATGTCCTTATCTACACAATTACTTTTTAAAAAATATATTTTATTGATTTTTTACAGAGAGGAAGGGAGAGGGATAGAGAGTTAGAAACATCGATGAGAGAGAAACATCGATCAGCTGCCTCCTGCACACCCACTACTGGGGATGTGCCCGCAACCCAGGTACATGCCCTTGGCCGGAATCGAACCTGGGACCTTTCAGTCCACAGGCCGACACTCTATCCACTGAGCCAAACCGGTTAGGGCTACACAATTACTTTTTGGATGAAATTAGCAAATGTCTATTCTGATTATACTCCAGCTTTTGGGGAGCGGTTCTTTTCTATTCTGATGCCCCTTGTTGCTAGCTTGATTGCATGCTTACATCCAAGTTTCTTATGAAGGAGTGCTATCTGGAGGGCAAATAAAAGCTATCAGACAGTAGACTGTGTGTAGGGAAAACAGAAAGCTTCATCGCTGATGTAAGGTTGCATGACACCTGGAAAGTGTCTTCTCTTCCGTGGCAGGAGGAAAGTTAAATTGGAATAAATCTCGATGACTATGCTGTCAACAGTGCTAAAGTTCAAGGGCAGCTCTAATCCAAGTCATGCTTCGAACTTACCATAAGGATGTCCCATGCAATACTTGAGACATATTGTATGAAAAAACATCGCTTGTTTAGCTGAAATTCACACTTAACTGGGTGTCTTTATTTTGCCTGGCAACTCTCTCTGAGAGACTAGTCACACCTTTCCAGTTTTAATTTTTCAGATGAGCAGAATAAAAGGAAGACACTGGGGGGAGGGACTGAGCCATGGTTTTCTGAGCAGCTGTTCTCCCGTGGTGACTGCCAGCTGAGGTGTCCTTTGCCTGTGTTCACGTGGGACATGATTCCATGGGTGAAACCTACCCAGTGGGAGAGCTGTCCATACCCTCCCATCATCTTCTTGCCGAGAACTTCATGCTCAGAGAAGATCATCTGCTTTTCACTTGGGTTAGACAGAGGAACCCGAGGACTTGGTCTAACAGATGGGGGTGGTGACAGAACAGTTACAATACCCCCCACATTCTATCTACACTATCACCGTGGAGACACAGGGCCTGAAGTCACCGACTGGTGAAAGATTCCTGCTTTTCTGACGCACAAGAAAACCTCATTGGAAAATACCATCTACAGCATTCCCAGATGTCAACCAGTTACAGCATTCCCAGATGTCAACCATCTACAGTGTTCTCATCTACAGCGTTCCCAGATGTTAACCAGCTACAGCGTTCTCATCTACAGCATTTCCAGATGTTAACCAGCTACAGCATTCCCAGATGTTAACTATCTACAGCGTTCCCATCTACAGCATTCCCAGATGACAACCATCTACAGACTTCCCAGATGTCAACCAGCTACAGTGTTCCCAGATGTTAATAGGTGAGATGTTAATAGCCATTCTGTGAAAAAAAGTCTATTTGAACATGTGGATTTGCATGTCTCTTATAAAACCTGTAGCTCCCATGGTTTTACAAATGAAGGAATAGAATTCCGAATAGGGTAGGTGAGATGGGACTTGACCTTTTCACATTTGTAATTCAGCACCTGCTTCAACAGGAGAGGCAGTTGACTGAAAACTTGGAACATAGACATTGCAGCCAGCCTGCCAGGATTGCAGCCTGCTCAGGCACTTACTAGATGTGTAACCATGGGCAAGCCATTTACCCTCCTGTGCCTCAGTACTGTCATTTATAAGGGATGTAGTAATAGTGTCCCCCACACAGAACTCTTGTGAGAATTAAACAAGTCAACGTATATAAACCATTTAGGATAAGGCCCACACAGAATGAGCATATACACACATAAAAAACAGTATTGTTACATGAGGTTTCAGCCCTAAATAAAAGTAACCAAAGAGGGCTTCTGATTCATTTGACATTCTTTGATTTTGTTGTTATTACCACCTGAGTGTAACTAGAAAAGCTAGACAATGAACAGAAACCCCCCAGGGTGAGATGGAATAGGCCAGCTTAACAGAGACTCAACCCCAGATTGAAACCTTCTTAACTCTTGATTGGATTAGGGTAAGGATGGCTAGAGCTCCCAGCCCAGTCTAGTGTAGAGGTGAATTTAATCCCCTCTGAATATAAGCTATAAACAACTTTATATTGCTTAGCTATGACACAGTTTAAATGTAAGAATATAGAAATGTTGACTATAAATGTATGAATGAAGTGTTTTATATGAAAAATCTAATGAAAAGAAAGCTGGTATAGCTTTTATAATATCAGACCTAGTAGACTTTAACCCGTAAAATGAAACTGAAACTTATAATAGTGACCTATCAATTATTAAGAGTCTTTGTTTCCTGCTCTACTAATTAAAAGAATAAACGAAATAAAATATTAAAACACACATTTTGGGGGAAAATGTGACTATTTTGATTTGCAGTTTGGGAAATTGAACTCTTTATAGAATATGGTTAGGTGGCTGTTTCCACGTTGAAATTCTGATGAGTTCTTTATGAAAAAATTTATAAAACGAAACAAAAAATGCTCAGTATCTCTGTCCTGTTTCAGAAGACAATGAAGTAATTATTTCTGAGGTGATTTTTTGACCAGACCTCATGATATGTACAGCTGGTCATGGGACCATGAACATAGGCGGCACCGAGCCTGGGAAAGTGAGAGGAGTCAGGATGGGCGACCCCATGTTCATGATGTGAGATCAACTCCCACTCCATCTCAAATGCCCACTTATTCATAATCAAAACCAATGCCTTAAAAGGGGACGGATTCTCTGATAGCGTCATCCCTTCGGCAGAAGGTGACTGGCAGTAGTTCTGAGGCAGTTACTCGGGGAAAACATTGTGAGATGTTGTTCAGAGATGCACCTACCGAACTGACGCAGGTCCAGGCAGAGATTGGCCCCTTCCACGAGGGTGCTGTTCCGGCAGATGGTCCACAGGTTGAAGTACATGTAGACGGGCAGGGAGGTGAAAGCCGTCACGCCCAGCCAGGCCAGCATGAACAGGTAGGTCAGCATGATGAACTGCCACCGAGAAAAAGTCGAGAGAGAACACGTGTCATCCACTGGGAAAGAAGAACCTTTTGTTTACAGTGTGCGATATCGAAGGGTTTCGGTGCTGTAGATATGACACTGGCGCGGGCTGTGGCATGGGAAACAGAAGAAACTCTGAGGATTAGGAGAATAAACCTGCTGGGGAGTCACCACCGCAGTGGTTGGGATGTACAAGGAATGATCCGCTGCATCTCAATGCCTGGTTCATTCGTGTGTTGATCTTATGAATCTGAACACATGTTCTGTGAACTTTAGAAAACATGAACTGGAATCTTTAGAGTGGATTGTGCAAAATGAGTCACAACTGAATCCTGTTTCAGTAAGAACGCAACCCAACTACCCTTAACTATATCTTCACCTTCACCTATGTGCCTGACCTGATGCTAGCAAGTCTTCTGCCAGCTACACGCAGAAAACAGGAATGAACAACAAGACCAAGAGAGAACTTTTAGGACCACATTCATATTCGTATTTCAATGATTGATCCACACTTGTCACTAACACGGTGTTCATGGACTGAAGAGATGAGCAAACGTGTCGCTCAGTTATTGCTCTAACCCTGGTGGTCAGAAGGGGAACTCAGTTCCTGTCTGCAGGGAACACCTAGGTGTGCAGACATCTTCCAGGTAACTCACCTAGCAGTAGGCTCTTTCAAGCTACAGTTTGTGTTTTTATGATTGGTGTTTTGTACATTTTCCCAGTAGGAATACAATTTTCCTTCCCTTTCTCTCTCACAACCCAACTACCCTTCACTATATCTTCACAACAAAACTGGAAGTTGGATAAAGATGTGTTCTGGGCGTAGATGCATGTCTGCATGTACCAATAATCTGAATTTGCCTCCTGAGAGAGCCACTCTTTGCTTATTGTGTCTAATGAGTGAATTGTGGTATAGTTTCATGATCAGAGTCAGAACACCTGATGACAGGCATGTGTGAACATACGTATAAACATGAAATAGTATTTTTAATCCTCATACTCAACTAATACAGCAATAGAATTATATTTGAAAATGTCTGACACGTAGCCCAAATTTCTATAGATATTTGGTCCCCTTCTAGAAGAATTTTGAAGAGAAGCAGTAGTGTTTTCTATATTATCTTGAACACCTCAGCTGGTCACCCTTTCATAGTGACAATACAACATAAAGTGCATACACTGAATTAAACCAAATCTCTTCATTAACTCTGTCCATTCCTTTGGTAACAAGTTATAACTAGACTTTACTCCAGATTTTGGTGAAACCTCAAACAAGTGAAACTTATTTAATAACTCAGAATATATACTAAAAATAACACTTTCAAAAACTGGTGAAGGTGGTGACAGTGTCCTGGCAGAGCTGATGCACCTATCCTGAAGTAGCACTGTGGTTAAAATTGACAGATTAACCCCCTGGCAATGGGCAAGGAGACACGTGATTGGTGCTGTTGCTCTTGACTATTACGTGTTTTTTTTTAAATCAGTGAAGGAACTGGAGTAAATATGCTTCTATGGCTATTGATTCTTTGAATGGAATTATTAAAGTTTATCTCACTTTTAGAATCACTGGACAAATACTGAATGAGGACCTTGTATGTGTAAAGCGGTAGGGTAGGATTGCAGCCACAGAGAACAGTACACACTTCCTCCTTATTTTCCTCATAAAAGGAATAAACATTTTCCACAGGGAGATCCAGACAACATCTGGTCTTGACACACACTTGACTGTTATGGCAGACCTTCACCAACTTCCCCTCCCTCCACTCCCTGCCTCTGGCAACCACCAATCTGTTTTCTGGATCTTAAATAAACTAGTCTTATTAGAACAGTCTGAGAACTTAAAAACATTCTCCTGACCTTTTTGGCCTTATTACCTATTTTTAGATGAAACTCGTTGTAAAAATCACCTCCACTTCTGTTTGGGGAATACTGTTAAAACAAGCAACAACTGGAAGAGAGAGAAGAGTTCCTGGACTTGAAGTCAGGGACTGGGTTGTCCGTATGGGAGTCAGGCACATCCTTACCCTTCAAAGTCCTGCTCTCACTCATGAGCTGGGAGTGAGCTGACCTCTGGGGCTGTGATGGAGCCAAAGGAAACGCACACGAGAAGTCACTTAAGAGCCACCACAGTCCACCATCAATCTCACATCGAAAATAAACTCAAAGGAAGTTGTTTGATTTAGCAAATTGCTAATTAATCTGTATCTCTAAAGGGCAGGTACAGACAGAGGTGACCTATTTAAGTCGCATCTGTTTTTCATGGCCTTGATCCACACTGACTTTTAATTTCCAGTAGCTCGGGCCCTGATTGTAGAGAGGAGGGAGGACGGGGCCTTGCGGACGTTAGATACATAAAGTGGCCTCATTGGCGTTTTGTATTTCAGCCATTGTCTTATATATCACTCACATTTATTAAGATGCTGACCTTTTAATTCACCAAGAATTAAAATCCAGTAAAATTTTTTTGAGTTGGTTGACCCTAACTCATTGATATTGGATGGATGGTAAAAACTGCCATAGAGTGATAGGGATTGGGTGCCAGACTCATAATTAATATCCAGCACATCTCATTATCACATCATTATTTCAGTGCCATTTCATCAGAACATGCAAATGACTGCCACAGCAAGCATCCTGTTATCACACTTCTTCAGCTGTGCCACACATATGTTACACACGTGCTACCACGTGTTAGCATTCAATTAGAAAATATTGCTAGGAGTTCTTTCTTAGTACATAAAATTTAAAGAAACATGAAATTGCTGTTTTGATCTCAACTTGGACATTGGTTGCTGGAGATTGAACAGGAGGTTGGACTGCAGACCTGCAGAGGCCCGGCGGCCCTGCCCTTGGGGAGGAGCTAACCCAGATGTTGGCTCCCGGCACGTGTAGCCACTGAAGTTACAGTGTGTTTGACCTGAGAGCGACCGTGAAAGGTAATTGGTTTTTCCCCCGAATGTCCATCAATTTAGCCTTGATGTCTAAGACAGTTCATTGAGCAGACACGCACCAGTCAGGTAAAAATCACACCTGAGAAGCCAGCAGCTCTGATGAAAAGCAGCAGGTGGTTCTGACCCAAAGGTTCTGAGCTCCGAATCACCTCAACACTGGGAAACAGGCCCGAGTGAATGTGCTGCTGTGATACAGCAAACACACCCAGGCGGGAGGCAGACCCAAACCTCAGGGCCGTGAGCCAAATGGGGCTCCTGATGTATGCACAGCCTCTCTGTGCACCAAACGTGTACTCTCAGGTTCCATTCCGGTCACGGCCTAGGAGGGCCCGTCTCATGAACTGTTTCTGGTACAGAACATAGAAACAACTCGCTGAGTCTGAACTCAGGAGCCTGTCACTTCACAGTAATACCTTTCTGAATTATCATTCCTCAACTGAAATGCATTTAAAGTTATCAATTCAGTCATGCTTCCACTTTAAGGAAGGGAGAGCGCTTTGGATTCCATCACCGGCAAGACCGAGCTCAGAGCATTTCCACCCTGTGACCGAGAAGTTGCATCAGGTAGAGGCTAAGCCGAGGGGCACAGTCTCAAAAGAATGGTTTAAAGCTGAGGCCGATGGAGAAAGTGGCTCACAGGTGAGGCACAGAACAGGAAGCAGGCTGCAGGGAACACTCCACCTGCAGACGGAAAAGGCAGCAGCAGAGGGAAATGGGAAAAAGGAAGGTACGTAGCAGACAGGGTGAGTGATAAAACATTCATTTTCCCCCTCTGAGTCCCTGGAGCCACACGTCCCGAAGGATGAGCCAGCTGGACATGTGGTGGGGAAAGGGGTGCAGGGCTCTGGTGCTCAGGGGAGCACGTGGCAGGGTTGGGACAGCCAGGCTTCCCATCTGGGAGGCAGAAGCCTCCCCACCGAGCTGCTGGCCTGAAGAAGGAGCTCAGCTTCTGCAGGGAGGTGGGGAGAGGAGGTTGAGCCAGAGGCGGGGGTGCCTCTGTTGGAGCCCATGAAGCGGCGGCCACCCTCCCGGTCTGTTGGGAGGAACTGGTGACACAATTGTTACTATTACCAAAAAAATGTGGCTTGCGTGTTTGCTTTAAAAATTCTTATTTGAGAGGGCTTTGAGCTGTCTGCATGGCGAGCAGATCATGAACTGTCCGCAGATATGTTTTCTCTTCTGTGACTTCTACGTTGCATGCAGTGCCTTGCAGTTACCTGACCGTTCTCATGAAACCCACAGTGCTGACTCGTCCTGCCGGGATGGCTCCCGGGGGTGAAATCTGTTGGGAGACCCCCTTTCTCTGTCATTTCACGGATGCTTTGGAATCATGGACACTGAGCTGCAGTGAGAATTAGAGACGATCCACTGTCTCATTTGTAAATGAGTGACCAGTGAGCCAGCAGAGCTGAGGGACTTCCTAAGGCACACAGATGCGTCACAATGATATTGTCCCATAGAATGGCGGTCACCAGAGGGAAAGAGGGTAGGGGGAGGCTGAGGAGGGGAAAGGGGGTCAAATACATGGGTGACAGAAGGAGACTTGACTTCAGGTGGTGAGCACGAGATGCAATCAAGATACAGATGACGGATTATAGAGTTGTACATGTGAAACGTATACGTCATTAACCAATATCAGCCCAATAGATTTAAGAAAAAATACTTAGAAATGAATAATATTGCCCCAATGACAAGAGAAGGCCTATCATTAGTTGAATTCACTACCCTCTATTGGCAGTATATAAATGGATCTAAAATCAGGTCTGGCTTCTTAATAGAGAGGTCGCTTAGTTCTCACTGACAGTTGGCCCATGGAATAGTCATATTTTATTTTTTAAATTAATCCAAGACCTTTTCACTTCACATCCTCCAGATCTGTAATTTGATATTACTGATCCTAAAAACGTAGATATTACAAGAAGCATTGCCCCCACCCCCCTAGAGGGTCTTATAAGAAATCATTCCAGCGACAACCACAAATAGTCATGACACAGGCAAATATATCAGGGTCTTATGGCCATTGACATGAGCAGCATAACAGAACTTGTTACAAGCTAGGGGGTAAGTTTGTAGTTACAGGCTTTTTTTTTTTAACTTTTTGTGTAAGATTGAAATAAATTATATCATTCCTTATTAGAGACATCTTACTTAATATAAAATATGTGCCGGGATTAAATTCATGTTATTATATGACATTGGAAAATAAGAAAACATGTTAGTCAAGGGTGGCAGCTCTGATGTGTCGTTATAGGGAAACTGTGCTGCATAAAGATGCAAAAGTACACGCGCCCGCATCACCCTTCGCTTTCGCCCTCTTGTGCTTTCGTAGAGGTACGTGCACTGGCTGTGTCAGCTCTAGGGTACCACACACTGATTTACCACCAGCCGTCATACCAAGAGGATTTAAAACCTAAATTAGTATGACAGTATAATTCTTATCTTTATCACTATTAAACAGACATTAGATGATACAATTCCCCCCAAATTTAAGGTACAGTACACAGACATGTATTTAGGGAGAAGAGACCCAACCAAGTATTGTCTATAAATTGCAATGGATTTTCCTGTTATTGGAATTTCTAAATATTATATTGAAATCCCAAAGCCCTTTGGAAAAAAAAATCATCATAAATCAATCGACAGTTTTGCTTCCTCTAAAACAAAACCAGTTGTGTTGTGTGTGATTTGAGAATTTGAAACTGAATTTTCACATGGAATAATCTTAATTTAGAACATTATATGCTAAGAGTTAAGATAGTGATCAAAGGAGGGAATGTTACTATGTTTAAAAAAAAATAGTTGAGCCCGGCCGGCAGCTAGTGTGGCTCAGTGGTTGAGCATCAACCTGTGAACCAGGAGGTCATGGTTTGATCCCGGTCAGGGCACAGGCCCCGTTGTGCTCCACCCCCAGTGTGGGGTGTGCAGGAGGCAGCCAATCCATGATTCTCAGCATTGATGTTTCTCTCTCTCTCCCTCTCCTTTCCTCTCTGAAATCAATAAAAATATATTTTAAAAAATCTTCTCAAAATACATATATACATTTAAAAAACAAAAATAAAAAATACTTGAATTCCTGGCAGAGGAGGACCAGCACCCGCGTGCAACCGGAATGGACACGCGCAGCGCTGAAGGGGACAGACAGCCTACCCAGGCGCTGACGCAGCGGCCGCAGGTGGTGATCTTGAAGTCCCCGTAGAGGTCCTTGATGGCGCCCGTGGTGAAGAAGCCCTCCACCATCAGCAGGATGCCGTACACGAAGAAGGCCGCCGCGATGCCGTAGATTACGTACTTGAAGATGTCGATCCTGGGGGAGACAGGGACTGTGTCAACACCTCTTCGTGGCTAACCCCAGCCAGCCCCCCTCCCTCACCCCCCCAGCTCACGTCTCCTTTGGGATGAAAGCTACACGGAAGCTGGATGGAGAAGCGTTTTGGCTCCGTAGGCCCCGTGTTTGTGTACCATATACATTCTGTTCTGCCCGTCCAGGACCTGTGCGCAGGGCTGGTCATGTCTAAGTTTCTTCCTCTTCCCTCCCCCTGCCCTTCCCCGGCTCACACCAGGCTGATCTGGGAGAAGCAGTGGGTCCCATTTCCAAAGGAGTTTGCTTAACTCCGGTTGATAAGCATATGAGGTCTCCAATTATGACAAAATGTCAAATTGAAAGACTTATGTATCTATCACCGAGTTTTAAAAACTTACATTAAAAGAGGAAGAAAACTTTATGGCTAATGACACATTCCTTCTTGAGAAAGTTACCACCTCATATGTTTGTTATTGTTAAAAGTCAGTTGTGGCTGTATTTTGTCACCCTTACTGTACACCATCCCTAGCATTGTCTGCTGCTGATAATATCACTAATAAAAGTATAGCTTCAGAGAGAAGTTGTGATTTTGATGAGGAAGCCTTTTAGGCAGAATCACTAACAGATATTACAGGGGGTTAGGCAGGAGCCAAGTTAGAACATAATTCCACGGAGGAATGTGTAGGTATTCCTTCTTTCTCACAACTGAGTGCTCATGTACTTCAGAGAGAGATGTATGTATTGCCTGTAAATTGCAGATGGATTTCTCTGTTATTCAGAATATTGTCTGGGAACCCCAAGCCCTTTCGAAGGAAAAATCGCAAAGTAGTCATTTTGCTGCCTCTGAAAGCAAACTAGCTGTGTGGCCCGGTATGTGGAGAGGCAGCCAATTCGGGAGCGCTCTCCTGCAGCCGGGAGAGCCGCGTAAGGGAGGGGCTCTTTACTTCACACTGTCCTGCGTCATTTGTGCTCTCTCCGCATTAGTTACACTGAGTGGAGCAGGTAGGTGGCAGCAATGATGAGAAAGCCTGAGAGATGAGGGAATAGAAGTCTAGTTCGTGCTCATGGAGATTTGCGAACTCTGGATGCTATGGCAATATTTTAAAAATCTATTGTTGAAAGTATTACAGATGTCCTCCACTGACCCCTCCCATCTGTCCCCTCTTCCTCCTCCTCAGCCTTCGCAATATTTTTGAAAGAACAGCATAAGTGAATTTGTGGCATATAAAAGATCAAGAAGAGCCGGCTAACATTCAGTGTACCAGAGAGATTGTTTAGTGACTGCTTTCCAGTGTCTGAAAAATCTAAATATTGTCACAACTGTGTTTGTCAAAGGCAGGGGTCCTCAAACTTTTTAAACAGGGTCCCTCAGACCGTTGGAGGGCCGGACTATAGTTTAAAAAAAAAACTATGAACAAATTCCTATGCACACAGCGGCGGCAAAAACACCCGGCAGGCCGGATAAATGTTTTCGGCGGGCCGCATGTGGCCCGCGGGCCGTAGTTTGAGGACCCCTGGTCAAGGGCAATGAGGCAGATGATGTGAATTGCGTCAGCCCCTCAACTTACAGACCTAATGGGACATCACAAACACTCCGGAGAGCTTGGCGGGATGGGCTTTCCCATAGAACGTCCAGGTTAACATGACATTTAATAATAGATTTTTGTTTTTATTTGGAAATAATTTAAAATCTATTTAAAAAGTTGCAGAAAATGAATATCATGAAGAACAATTTTACATCCTTTATTTTATAACATTTTATCTTACTTCATTGTTTTCTCTCTCTCTCTTCCTCTCTCTCTCTCTCTCTCTCTCTCTCTCTTTCTCTCTGAAAAATTATATCTGAACATAGAGAAATGCCCCACAGTACAGTTAACTATTTCAGGAAATATATTATTGATATAACCACACACACACAACCTAACACATACACACAACCTCAAGACACACAACTTCAATACATACAACCTCATACAACCACACACAAAACCTCACACAACCACATACACAATCACATACGCAACCCCACACATACTACCCCACACCCACAACCTCACACACAATCTTTTACTGATTGTTTTTATTCCAACCTATAAGTCATGTTGGTAAAGCTGTAATATTTTCTAATACTTTCTTGAGAAACAGGAATAGATGAATATATATACATATACATATACATATACATATACATATACATATACATATACATATATGTATCATAACCCTAATCCCAGAATATTACTCAATGAGGTGTCCCCAGTAAAGTCAGGAACAAGGAAGTGAAGGACAGTCTCTGCTTCCATGTAAAGCTGTTCTGGGTGTATTTGCCAATTCAGTTGGATCCGGGAAAGTAATCCCCGACATAAGAATTGGAAGAGAAGAACAAAACTACCTCTATTTACAAATGATATATGGTGCACCTGGAAAGCTTTAGAGAAGCAATGATAAAACTAATTCAAATAATAAAAGAGTCCAGCAGTGTAGTTTGATATAAAATTTGCATGCAAGAATCAATAGCATTTGTATAGACAAATAATACCCAGTTGGAAGATGTGTTGGTAGAGGAAAATGGGAATTTCCTCTGGAAGTGGGATTGCTGGGTCCCATGACAGCTCTCTGTGGAATACTTTGAGGAACCTCCATGCTGCTTTCCACACCAGCTGCGACAGTGCACATTCCCAGCAACAGAGCACAAGTGTTCCAAGTCCTCCACGTAGTTGCCAACACTTGTTATTTTTTTGGGTGGGGTGTTGTTTTCTGATTTTTATAGAATGACTATCCTAACTGCTGTGAGGTGGTATCTCACTGTGGTTTTGATTTACATTTCCTTGATGATGAATGATGTTGAGCAGCTTTTCATGTACCTGATTGCCACTTGTCTGTCTTCTTTGGAGAAATTTCTACTTTAGACCTTTGCCCATTTGTAAGTCAGGTAATTTGTTTGTTTGTTTTGCTATTGAGTGACAGGAGTTCCTTATATGTTTTGAATATTAACCTCTTATTGGATATGTGGTTTGCAAATATTTTCTCCCACTCTGCAGGTTGCCTTTCACTCTGCTGTGGTCTTTGCTGCACAGAAACTTCCAAGTTTGATGTAGTCCCACTTGTCTATTCTTGCTTTTGGCACATACCCAAGAAGTCATCACGAATACCGATATTATGAAGTTCTTCCCCTCTGTTTCCTTTTAGGAATTTTACAGTTCCAGGTCTTACATTTCATTCTATAAACCACTTTGAGTTGATTTTTATGAATGACGTAAGATGAGGGGCCAATTTCATTCTTTAGCAAGTGAATATCCATTTTCCTAAAATTCCTTTGCTAAAGACACCATCTTTACTGCATGGCGTGGTTTTGACACCTTGTTGAAAATCATTTCACTGTGCATGCAAGGGTTTACTGCTGGGTTCTCAGGTCTGGAACTTCATCGCCAGTCTTGTCTGAACACCTTCACAGGGGCAGCATGTACTCTTTAGAAAACTCTGACCCTTGGAAAGTTCTTTATACCAAGCCAAACAACAATTTCCCTATAAATTGGAACTCATTGGCCCAAACCTCTCTCTGACCCACAAAGAACAAAGCAAGTTTCCTTTCTACCTGATAACCTTAATATTATTTTAATATAAAATCATCGTATTCTTATTTGTAAATACTTTTTCTAAAGTTGTTGTATTCCTGGCTGTTATCAAAGTAAATATATATTAGATCTTTGAATTCTAATTCAGCTTGAAACCTACTCAGGTATTTACCTGAAATATATACTTTAGTTAAAATCTAAGTTCATAGATTCATTATATGAATAGCGTGACTCAACTGTGGTCCAGAGACCAACAGACTTTAGGAAGCATGATGGTGGCCATTCAAGATGTGATACAGCTTTGGGGAAGACATCACCATCATGACATTCATGGTCACCACCATGGATGTAAGATGAGGGGCCAATTTCATTCTTTAGCAAGTGAATATCCATTTTCAGCCACGGTCACCACCATTATGATAGCCATGCTCACCACCATTATGACAGCCATGGTCACCATCATTGTGATAGCCATGGTCACCACCATTATGATAACCATGGTCATCGCCATTATGATATCCATGGTCACTACCATTATGATAACCATGGTCACCGCCATTATGACAGCCATGGTCACCACCATTATGATATCCATGGTCACCACCATTATGACAGCCATGGTCACCACCATTATGACAGCCACGGTCACCACCATTATGACAGCCATGTTCACCCCCATTATGACAGCCATGGTCACCACCATTATGACAGCCATGGTCACCACCATTATGATATCCATGGTCACCATCATTATGACAGCCATGGTCACCACCATTATGACAGCCACGGTCACCACCATTATGACAGCCATGTTCACTCCCATTATGACAGCCATGGTCACCACCATTATGACAGCCATGGTCACCACCATTATGACAGCCATGGTCACCCCCATTATGATATCCATGGTCACCACCATTATGACAGCCATGGTCACCACCATTATGACAGCCATGCTCACCGCCATTATGATATCCATGGTCACCACCATTATGATATCCATGGTCACCACCATTATGATATCCATGGTCACCACCATTATGACAGCCATGGTCACCACCATTATGACAGCCACGGTCACCACCATTATGACAGCCATGTTCACCCCCATTATGACAGCCATGGTCATCGCCATTATGATATCCATGGTCACCACCATTATGATAACCATGGTCACCACCATTATGACAGCCATGGTCACCACCATTATGACAGCCATGGTCACCGCCATTATGATAGCCATGGTCACCACCATTATGACAGCCATGGTCACCACCATTATGATATCCATGGTCACCACCATTATAATATCTATGGTCACCACCATTATGATAGCCATGGCCACTACCATTATGATAGCCATGGTCACAACCATTATCACCAACATGTTCATCAAATGTTAGTGCTTATGATGTGTAAACCATGGTACAATCATTTTAAAATGCCAACCTTAGGAATAGGCAGCATTACTGAGTCCCTTTTACTGGTGAGCGACTGGGCAGACAGGTTAAGTAACTTGTCCAAGGTGAGGCATGTAGAAAGAGCAGAGACCACAGGAAACAAACCCAGGGAGTTTGGCCCCAGAATCAGCACACACTCTTGTCTCTCTGTCTCAGTTCCTCATGGCTTATGTACTGGTTTGGTGGTGGTAGTTGTTTTATATTAGGGGCTAGGGCTCATTTCAGAACTACCTGTCTGGCTGAAATATTGCCCAAGGAGATGCTCACTGCTTATTTTATCAGAAGTTAGGGATTCAGTACAGTTTTCTAACTGAAGTTCTAGCTACAACTGAAATTATTTTTGACTCTCCACAACTAATCAATAATCTCACATCAATACTAATATGTCTGATCCTCAAACTTCTTATAAATGGAAGACTTCAGCCATCTGGTGTCATTATCAACCCCCTGGGTCAGAACAGATGGTTTGCGCATTGCAGTGCTTTCCACGAGCCTGTGAAACCTGGTTTTATCGTGCCATGAATTCCTGCTCTCCTTTTCACTCCCATCCATTAACTTACTGATAACAGTTCCCCATTTCATTAACACCCAAGGAATAAACATGAACAAAAAGCAGACAAAGATTTATACATTCATTACATTAGTTGAGAGCAAAACCAGTGTATCTATTTCATGAGCTTACTGCTTGCTTTTGCTTTAGGCAAAGAGGAATTAATTTTTCTGTGTGCATTAAATATCAAAGAATTCATTATTTAGTAAGCTCAGTTTTTAATGCATTGACCTCAAGTCACAGTCATAACATTTTGAAAATGAAATATAGTCACCCTGGAAATCAATAGTACCAGTTCCCCAGCCCTCACTATAATCTGTCAAAACCCCGACGCAATCCCCGTCTAATACATTTTAGGG
This sequence comes from Myotis lucifugus, assembly GCF_000147115.1. Lineage (NCBI taxonomy): Eukaryota > Metazoa > Chordata > Mammalia > Chiroptera > Vespertilionidae > Myotis > Myotis lucifugus. Next base: position 146,467 of record NW_005871684.1, on the reverse strand, counting down.
GGGAGGGATGTGTACTTGTGAATAAGGCTGTCCCTTGTTCAGTCCTCAGGAAAGTTATTCAAGAAGCCAAGTCACTGAGCCAAGTTAGTGTTTTGAATTATTTGATATCTAGTTTTCTAGCCAGTTTCCATATTTCATTGTCCTATATGTGGATCTGTTTTGCAAAAGTAAAATATCTAATGTCCTTGCTCACTCAGTCAAGAGACACCTAGGGAGCACAATGATAGCACCTTGCCAAGGGGCTTGCTGATGACAAATCAGAAAACAGGCCTCCTCACGTAGTTGAATGTGGCATAGCTTTGAGCTGTATCCAGTGCTGAGAGGCCTACCCGGCTAAGTGGGACAATAGAAGTTGTACTTGGAGTGTGGGAATATTCCCCAACGGGAACAGTGGGTGAAATTACATACTCATTGTCACAACCATTTGGAGCCAGCAAATGACCATGGACTTGCCATACTAAACCGACAGATTAAGGGAGGAAAAGCCTCTGGGAAAACAAGTAAATGAGGAGGAGCAGAGTGAGTCTTAAATATATATCAATGGGTCACAAATCTTTGAAAAATTCACTCTTTCCCTCTCTAGGGAGGTCTCCACACCTCAAGTATCATTTGACAAAATGATTGATGGGTGATGTCAGCTGAAGAATAGGAGCTACATTTTAGATTTCAGATCACCATCCATTGGCGAAGGTTAATGGTGTTTAGAATTTTATGTCTAAAATAGAGATTGCATGAGAATGGAGGTCATCTGCAATTCATTCATGAGAAGAAGATTTGGATGCTAGAAAGATGGCTAGTGAAATGGAAGAGTCATATTTCAGTGTGCCAGTCCTTCATGATTGCCATAGACTCGGAGACATTGACCACCTTGAGATGTGTGTGTGTGTGTGTGTGTGAGTGTGTGTGTGTGTGTGTGTGTGAGTGTGTGTGTCAGAGGAGGTGGAAGACAGGGGTCTGGGGCAATTGGCTTTATCTTTGGGTTCACACATCCAGCAAACAGGCTTCTTTTCCTTTACAAGCATCTGGTGTAGAAGTGCTCAGTTTGACTGAATCAAGCATAAGAACAATGGAGAAAAGAAATCGACTCTGTCGATCACTAAACTTGGCCGACAAGCCTTTTCTCCACAACCATTCTCTTGCTCATTCTTTCCAAACCTGCCTTCGCTTATTTCCAAGTGTGTTTTGCTTGCAATCAGCTTTCACTTACCTCCGCTTTATATTCCCTATTTCACTTCTGGGTCTTATCTGTTCTGATGGCTGATATCCCTGTAAGGCAGCCCCACCTGGGGTAATCTCTACCTTGTCTGAACCTTTATGAAATCTTTGAATGTACCCATTGGTACTAATTGTACCGAGTAGTTCATAGTTTGTATCTTCCCTCTGTGTTTTCATGACCTGTTTGTTGACAGAATCTCAATTCATTTGGTAGCATCACAGGGTCTGGTATAGGAATTTTGGTTATTTGAAGTATGAAAGGAGAGATCATTTGAGCCCTTGCTTTTATTCCTATCAAAATGGTATTCTTTCCATTCCAACCATGCATTATTGGTTTTGCATTTCACTTCCGATCTCAGAGACCAGCGTTTGGTAAAAGTGCTAAATTAGGCATGGTCTCTGATTTCTCTCCTGGACACATGTGACTCCCTCGGAGCTTTAGCAGAGCTCTGTGGTATATTAAATTTTACTGTATAAATTTCAAATAAATATCTTGACAGTTAGTTTCTGATAAATGTATACAACCATCTCATGACATTTATTAGGCTTGTATTTCTTTAAATTATCTATCCCAAAACTAAAGTTAGCAATTTGGATGTAGTCTAAATACAGAGAATCTGGAGATTTTAAGGACATCTGTGGTAGCTTAAAATAATGCACAGTGAAAATATATTTTGTCCAGTGTAGGCTGAAATAAAATGAAAAAGAAAATGTCAGTTTTATCACATTAAAATATATCCATGAAATCATTTTCTTAAGGTTCTTTAAAACTAACTTCCAACAATCTAAATCATTTCAATAGTTTAATTATATTTCAAATGATGCAGATCATTTATAAACTCTCAAGGATCAATTCATGCTATATAGCCAATATAATGGAAATTGATAAATTGTCTACTGTGGGCTTAAAGAAATAAAATTTAATGGATAATGCTAATATTTCAGAACTATCATTTCCATTTGTCAGTGACAAAGAGAAACTCCAAATTGATACTTCAGAGTTAGAGAATATGTTTTTTTTTCCTATTTTATATGTCTGCTAAATTCTACTTTTAAAAAAATCTTTACTGTTGAAAGTATTACATATGTCTTCCCCCCCCGCCCATACACCTAACCCAGCCTAACCCTGCTCTTCATTCCAGGCCTTCAACCCCCTATACAATTGCTAAGTGCCCATCAGCAGATGAGTGGATTAAAAAACTCTGGTATATACACAATGGAATACTAAACAGCCGTAAAAAAGAAAGAACTCATACAATTTGCAACAGCATGGATGGACCTGGAGAGCATTATGCTAAGTGAAATAAGCCAGTCAGAGAAAGATAAGTATCACATGATCTCACTCATATGTGGAATCCAATGAACAACATAAACTGATTTAGAAAAATAGATCCAGAGACATAGAAGCATCAAACAGACCACCAAACCTCAGGGGGAAGGCAGGGGTGAATGGGTAGGTAGGAAGAGATCAACCAATGAACTTGTATGCATATATGCATAACCAATGGACACGGGAACATGTTTTTAAATAAATCTAGTTTTTAAATAAGTGGCTAATCAACTCCCTCCTCCTCTTAATCACTGTGTGTGTGTGTGTGTGTGTGTGTGTGTGTGTGTGTGTGTGTGTAAGGGGTAGTTGGAGGTGGTCTCCAACTTTTAAGTACCAGTATATTTTAGATAAACACAAATATTTCACCGTCCCTTTCCCTAAAACATTTGCTACCACCCAGGATACCTGCCCTCCACCCACCAGTAGGGAATTCTTGCCCTGTGACTTGATAGTAATGTGCATCTCCTTTTCTCTTTTCATGGAAATAAGCAACTTTAATAAATAAAGTAACAAGCATAACTTATGAGCAATACTTTGCACAAGACAATCTATGTGCCTGTAGCTGATGGGTTATTAAAAAATTAGCAACATGCTATATTTTCTGAAATTGGAGTTGGAGAAAAGTTATCTTCTAGTTAGAAAGTTGTCCAGCTTGCCTGAGTGTTGTCTTAGACTAGGGTCTGAGGTGATAATTATACCTGGCCAGTAGGAAAAGCCCTGGTAAATAAGAATGCGATTAATCCCTTTTTGATCAAGTTATAGAAGTCAAAAGCAAAGTCACCCTACTAGCCATATAGCCACCAAGATTTGTAACTCTAAAAGCATCTCATTCCAGAAACATTATGCACATTAAGAAGGTTTTAATTTACTTAGAATGGCAAAATAAAGCAACGTGAACAGCACAGTCTCAAGAAGCCTGAACTAAATGCAAGAAGCCATGTGGGCAAGAAATCACCAAATAAATGATCTGAACTGGGAATTTACTGGAACATAAGTTCTTCTGTAGTTCAGTTCTAAACGTTTGCTCCCTATAATGTTAGGCAGTAAGGGACTGAAGCTTGAACAGCAAACTCTTTTCTACCTCCAGACTATGCTTGCATTCTCTTTTTAAACAACATAACATCCCCGTAATTTAGTGACCCCAGGAGTTTACGCGCGATGGGTAACATGTACATTTGAAGGGTGGTGCCTGCAGAAAGGGGCTCATTGTTTCTGATGACTTGTCCTTCCGCAGGAGTCAGTAAGGACCTTTCACCACGTTTAGTTAGTAGTCACCCCAACCCTGTGATACAGGAAAAGAGAGATGACGGAACCCCCATGGCTGAAGACCCCGCGAGTTGGGGTGATTTTCCCAGAGTCAACAGCCGAGTCTCCATTTGCACCAGGCCCTGTGCTCCGTCTTGTATTCTATCCCGTTAGCAAAGTCTCTGCTCAGATGGCAAGAGTAACAGAAACTTGAGCAAGCCACGTCATGGTAACCGAATTTCAGATAAAGCATTTCAGTCAAGGAACACACAGATTAAGTCCAGGTTAAGTTGGGCTCTGATCTTCTGCTTTGCAGCTGTGCTCACAGTCAGGGTCAATGTCCTTTTGACTTGTGTACATAACCTAAGAGAATTCTGTTCTTCTATATAACATTGCCTCACTTAACTCTAGAGGCCATGCATTTCACACACAGCAATGTGCACATACACTCTGAAAACGAGAAGCCACACAGGGCGACCTACATGGTAAAGACGTCCAGTGTGTCTCCGGCAGTTCTCGCCATCTCGAAGTAGGTTTGCAGGATGGTGACAGTCCCAGAAAGCGCCTCATGGCCGCAGCCACAGAACAGGGCCACGCCAGCATACAGCAGGATGGTGGCGATCAGAGAGGCGTAGGGAATGCCTCCCAGGCATTTAATACAGCACTCGAAACACCCTGCACAAGGAAACAGGAAAAAAGGTATACATTAATATTTTTTGTTCATCTAATTTATTTTTTTTTCGAATTTCAGCATTATGGGAAAGTATATTTGCATTTGTAGATGACATCAGGTCAACCCTGTCAATCAAGTCTTAGGTTGCCCTGAAGGGTATAAATATCAAGTTCCTTAATTATGAACCTTCCTCCAGACAAGAGAATGATGGTGTCTGCTGACGGCTTCCTCCTCTAACCCTTGCCACTACGTCCTCTAACAATGAATCTACACAGATATGCATGCATATCATTCAATCTCGACTCATTGCTCTCAAGTTTCACTTGCTGAAGCTTTTATTTCAATGAAATTCATTCTTCTGAACTCCCTGTAGATGTATTTTTTAAACATTGTGTCAACATCTGCTATTTGGGAACCCAATTGAATGAACTTTAGCCAGCAATTTTTAAAAGTGAAAGAGCAGACTGGACAATGCCAGTGTCCTGCACGTGGTAAGGCAAATTATTTTAGAATCTTTTCAGTTCAGATATTGATGTATGTTGCTTTTCTAGTGACTCATAATGCAAATCTATTTCTTGCTGTGCTGCATGGTAAACAAAATGAGAAAGATATTGGCACAGTGGGAAGGAGAGAGCAGGGCAGGTTAGCATCATGGTCCACCACTGTGTCTGTTTTTGGCAAGTTTATTCTTTCAATTTCACCATTTGCAAAAAGGCGACAGTAAGATTGCCCTCAAATGATTCTTGTGAGCATTAAATGAATTAATAGTGCATGATAGAGGAGCTACTCAGTAAATATCTACCATTCTTAGACGTAACTTTAACATTAATATTAACGATTATTGTGTTGTAATATGGCTTTCAAATTTTTTTTTGACCACAGTGATCACTTTTGAAGTTTTGTCACTTTAGCCTTGATTTTCAAAAGATGCCTTTAAACATTTAGTTTGAGAAATCAAAAAACCACTGTTGTTAATATTCAAATTAAGCATAAGAATTTTGTAGGTGACTTATAGATATCTTCTTCTAAAATTTGACTAGAATGCCTAAATGTCGATGTTTTGCAATAAGAAATACTGATGAGCTGCTATGTGCCAGCCACTGGTGAGAGGTCACACTTAGGTAAGAGGGTTGACATGATACAAGGAAGATGGGTTGTCTCACCTTGGGCCACCTCTGCCCCCCACTCCTTCCCCCGACACATCCTACTCCAAAGGTTTCCTCCTACTTCCTTCCTCTTGAAAATCCTTGATTATATTTTTTTCACAATGTTGAAGCCCCTCAAAAACTCTCCACATAACTGCCTTTTTCTTTCTTCAGAAACAAATGGGACTGGAAAATGCTTTGTTATTTATTGTATGTGAGTCCTAGGAAGATCTGTGTGCATTTTATCTGGAACACCTATATGTTTGTAGCAACATATGATACATGCAATAACTGCAAAGTTCCAGAGAGCAGTAACTTCATATTCAGAGGGTTATTTAAATACTGATCATTGAACTGGCTTTCTTAAGAGAATTATAGCTCAGCTCATCTGCTCCAGAGGAGATTAAAAAGAAAGGAAGCCGACACACACACACACACACACCCCAGGTGGGGAAGTAGGAAAGGTTAGAACAGCTTGACTCTTCATACGATAGGAGGAAATATCTCCAGCAGATGGAGGAGACCAGTGTGTGTAGTATCTGAATGTCACTGAACACAGTTGTGGATAGAGATTAACAGAGTAGCGGAAAAATCTTTGAACTATTCTCAGTCTCGCCATGGTGTAAAATTGACATCTTACTGATCATTTAAAAATTAAAACAAATAAAATTAGTGCCAACTCAAGAAAGAGTTACTCCTAATTTTGGCAAGTGCCTCAAACAGCCCCATGATCTCAAATCTCATTTCTTTGTGATTTCTCTCCCCGATTTTTCTCGAAGAATCTGATACAGGTTTGTGAGATTGCTGCTATAGGCATGGAGGTGTCAAGACCAGAATAACAAGTTCGACAAAACCCTTCAGAATGGAATTTCAAATATAAAGAAAAGGGTCCAAACATCAAATTCCTAGGTAGGAATTGCCTTTGCTGAGTCCTAGACCTAAAGCATATAACAATAAAGGTAAAATCAGGAGGAGTTGGCTTAGGAGCAAATGACGTGGTAAACTCAGAGATGGTCACCAAAACTGCCACGGAGGACATCTGGTTCATTCCATTACTAGTTCACAGTCAGTATCTACTCATTTCACATTTCCCTGACTGCTGTTTAGATGGACCAATACTACCCTCCATGCCAGCAAGTTATCCCTAGTTACCTAGACTATATATTCCGTGTGTGTGTGTGTGTGTGTGTGTGTGTGTGTGTGTGTGTATGTGCGCGCGCGCACACACTCACGTGCACACGTGTGTTATTAGTGTCACGGTCACTAACTATGGCTTTGAGTAGTGACTTTTAAATTTAGAAAAACATGAGATAAATTGCAATACTGAGTAACCCTAAATTGACAACCCTGAGTTAACAGGCATTTCCAAATGAGTTTAAGATCTCCAAATCAAATGGAAATCTTTCTTTTACTCCCTGTTTAAATGCTGCCATTTAAATTGCTCAGAATTATATTACCCCTATTGACAAATACACATTCCTCTAAACCTCCATTCCTCCCAGGTCAGGCTGGAACCTTCCAGTTTAAGTCCTGATCCTCTGCAAGACTGTCGCTCAAAGTAAGAAACTTTGAGTGCCTCATCTTGCACAGTTGGCACTTGTGAGGGGCTGGGTCCTAATTACCCTGTGCTTCTGCAGGGCCTGAGTTGCCTGTTGGATTGAAGTGAAGACTCTTCGAGCTCCCATCTGGGAAGCAGTGCATCATCTCAGCATTTTCTCCAGCTGCCAGAAGCCCACGTAGTTGCTGGCAGGGGAGGGAGCTTCTTCCCACCCACAGTGAGAAACAGCCTTGGCAGAGCAGCAGCGTTGCCACAGCAACCAGGCTCCAGGGCCCAGGATATGCTCCCAACCCTCCTTCTTGGAGGCTGTGGATTCTGCTGCCACCCATCACCACGTTTTCACTGCACCTCAGGTGAGAAACCAGTCTGTTACATCAATACCACTGAAAGCGTCCTGAGTGGAGTGTGGGCACTGGAAGGAAACACCTTTTTTCAGAAATTATAAAGACAATAGAGTCCTTTGCACCAGAATCATTTTCAGGACCAGATATAATGAGAATAGGGCCCATGGATTCTTGAACAGAGCTGATGGTTCAAATGTTGAACACAGAATTTACATGGGACTAGAACTACCTGTAATACACATTCCTCAGATCCAGTTCCTACTTGCATTTTCTCAAATGAATTAACACTAAATTAAAGGGCTGTAGGAGACCGTCAGCACAGTCTGAAATATTTGCCCAGTGCTTTGTGGGGTTATAGGTTGACTTATCCCAACACAAAAATTTCAAAGGAAAGAAAAACTCTTGAGCTAGCCTATTTTTTTTTTAAAGATGAGCTATATGGTTAATTTACTTCCACTTAAACATTGTGAAATAAGCACAAGCCATTGCATTTGCTCACCCACAGGTGCTCCAAAATAAATAATGGGAAAGGAATCTAACACAACAGAATGGGCATGGTAGACAGACAGGTGAGAAGACAGACCAACACAATGGTGGACCACTGAAAGGAGGTTGACAAAGGAGATTGACAAAAGACTGACAGCTTATTCATTGACAAATTTTCTGAGCATCATTGACCAATGAGTTGATTCTTCTCTCCCATCCTCCAGCATCACCTTGTCATTACCAAGCATTCAGAGAGGCTTGGGTCTGTCTATGGCAGTGGTTCTCAACCTTCTGGCCCTTTAAATACAGTTCCTCATGTTGTGACCCAACCATAAAATTCTTTTCGTTGCTACTTCATAACTGTAAGGTTGCTACTGTTATGAATCGTAATGTAAATATCTGATATGCAGGATGGTCTTAGGCGACCCCTGTGAAAGGGTCGTTCAATTGCCAAAGGGGTCGCGACCCACAGGTTGAGAACCACTGGTCTATAGGCTGTCTCTTCTGCTCTGTCGGTCTACGAGTCTGTTCCTGGGCCACACCACACTGCCCTATAGTAGTTCTTGGTTTGTCGTGGAGGAAATTATCCAACTCGTTCACCTTCCTTCGGTGTGTCATGCTATTCATGGCCCTTTCACCTTAACATATACATTTTAGGGACAGTTCATCTGATTCCACAGTTTAACTCATTGGGATTCTGATTGGTACTTTCATCGTGATTTTGCATCTAGAAAATTTGTAAAATTCTCATTGGGACCTTCTGAATTATTTTCATTTTGTGAATTATTTTGAGAGTGTTATGTTGATAATCATACCATCTGTGAAAATTTTGAGCTTTATCTCTTTTCATTCTTTGTACCTTCTCATCTACCTTTCTACTGACTTTATTGGGTAAAACGCAGTGAGGAGAGTGGTAGTAATGATAAAAGGCACCTTTTCCTGTTCCTGATATATATATTTTTAAAAAGCACTTTTCATGTTTTATCATGAAGTGTAATGTTTGCTGTTGGTTTATTGGTTAAGGAAGGTAAGGTCATTTTAATTCTGAATTCCATAAAATGTTTTTATCCCCATCTGTTGAAATAATTTTATGTTTTTGTTTTTTTCTCTGCCATTTCAATCATTATTTTCTAATTTAAACTAAACTTGAATTCTTGAGAAAAATCCAACTGAATCATACTGTATTTTTAATGCATTGCTGAATTTGTCATGCTCACATTTTGTTCAATACTTTTGCATTTACCAATTCATTCCAGAAATAGTTACTCAGCCCTCACCCGGCACTAAGATAAACAAGACCCCTACTTTCATCCTAGGGGAGGGAGACAGATAATACACCAGAGGCAGAAGTGATACATGTGAGATTGTGAAAAGTGCAGAGAAGAAAAGCAAATCAGGGAAGAGGGGTAGGGACTATCGGCCCATTGGCTTCAGTGTCCATGTTTTTCAGGGAAGGAATAACTGAGAGGATGTTTTCAAAGAGACAGGAAGGAGGTAAAGGAGCCTTGCAGGAGGCTGTTATCTAAGAGGCTGTCTGGGAGAAGGAGTTTCAGAGGAAAAGTCAGTGCCAATGTCCTGAGGCCAGTATATGCCCAGAGAGTTTGAGGAAAATCTGAGAAGCCAGTGGTGGTAAGAGAGATAGAACCAAAGGAACATAGGATGAGGTTATAGACATATGGGTATGACAGGGACATCTATGTTAATGAATGTGACTGACAGCTAATTTTTGTTTTCTTGTTTTGGATCAAGTTTACCCTAGTCTTGTGAAGCAAGTCCCTATTCCTCTGCCTTGGGTTGTCTGTGCAAGGGTTGGCTGCACAGCAATTATTTGGTAGAACCAGCCAGTAAAACATTTCTGGCCACTTGCGTACTTTATGGAAAGAAGTTTAACTACTGATCTGATTTGTTAATGGTTATAGAACTAATCAAATTTTCTATTCTTCTTAAGTCTTTTGCTAAGTTCCATA